>NW_027228432.1:0-178351 GCF_037783145.1 Equus przewalskii
TCTAAGGTGTCCGGTAGGTGGTTCTGGCGTGTCCGGCACGTGGTTCTGGCATGTCTGAGAGGGGGTTTCGGCATGCCCGGCAGGTGTTTCCGGAGTCTGCGGCTTGTGGCTCTGGCACATCTGAGAGGTGGGTCCGGCATGCCTGGCAGGTGATTCCGGAGTGCCTGCCGAGTGGTTCTGGCGTAGCCGGCAGGTGATTTTGGCGTGTCCCACAGGTGCTGCCGACGATTAGAGCAGCTGCTTCCAGCTAGCTCGGCAGGTGCTTCTGGCGTCTGCGGCACTTGATTTTGGCACATTTGAGAGGTGGGTCCGGCATTCCCGGCAGGTGATTCCGGAAAGTCCGGCAAGTGGTTCTGGCATAGCCAGCAGGTGACTTTTGCGTGTCCGGCAGGTGGGTCCTGCGAGTCGAGCAGGTGGTTCCTGCATGCTTGGCAGGTGGTTCAGGCGTGTCCGGCAGGTGGTTCCGTTGTGTCCAGTAGGTGGTTCCGGGGTGTCTGGCACGTGGTTTTGGCACGTCTGAGAGGTGGTTCCGGCATGCCCGGCAGGTGATTGCAGAGTGTCCGACAAGTGGTTGTGGCGTAGCCGGCTAGTCATTTTGGTGTGTCCGGCAGGTCGTTCTGGCGAGTAAAGCAGGTGGTCCCGGCGTGTCCGGCAGGTGGTTCCGGTCTGTCCTGGAGGTGGTTCCCGCGTGTCCGGCACGTGGTTCTGGCACCTCTGAGGGGTGGTTCCGGCATGCCCGGCAGGTGATCCCGGAGAGACCTCCAAGTGGTTCTGGTGTAGCCGGCTGGTGATTTTGGCGTGTCCGGCAGGCGGTTCTGGCGAGTCAAGCAGGTTGTCCCGGCGTGTCCGGCAGGTGATTCCGGTCTGTCCTGCAGGTGGTTACGGAGTCTCTGCCGAGTGGTTGTGGCGTAGCCGGCAGGTGATTTTGGCGTGTCCGGCAGGTGGTTCTGGCGAGTCGAGCAGGTGGTTCCGGCGTGCTCGGCAGTTGCTTCCGGGGTCATTGGCACGTGGTTCTGGCATTTCTGAGAGGTGGTTCCGGCATGCCCGGCAGGTGATTCCGGAGTGTTCGCCAAGTGGTTCTGGCGTAGCCGGCAGGTTATTTTGCATGTCCGGCGGTTGTTCCGACGGGTAGAGACGGTGGTTCCGGCGTGTCCGGCAGGTGGTTGCGGTCTCTCCGTCAGGTGGTGCTGGGGTGTCCGCCACGTGCTTCTGGTACGTCTGAGAGGTGGTTCCAGCATGCCCGGCAGGTCATCCCGGAGAGTTCTCCAAGTGGTTCTGGTGTAGCCCGCAGGTGATTTTGGCGTGTCTGGCAGGTGGTTCCATCGTGCTCGGCAGGTGGTTCAGGCGTGGCCGGCAGGTGGTTCCAGCCTGTCCAGTAAGTGTTTCCAGCTTGTCCGGCACGTGGTTCTTGTACGTGTGAGAGGTGGTTCCGCCATGGCTGGCAGGTGATTCCGGACTGTCCCCCAGGTGGTTCTGGCATAGCCAGCTGTGGATATTGGCCTGTCCGGCCGGTGGATCCGGCGAGTCGAGCAGGTGGCTGTGGCGTGTTCAGCAGGTGGTTCCCGCGTGTCTGGCAGGTGGTTCCGTTCTGTCCGATAGGTCGTTCCGGCATGTCCGGCACGTGCTTCTGGAACGTGTGAGAGGTGGTTATGGCATGCCAGGCAGGTGATTCTGGAGTGTCGGTTAAGTGGTTCTGGTGTAGCCGGCAGTTCCTTTTGGCGTGTCCGGCACGATTGTCCTGCTAGTCGAGCAGGTGGTTCCGGAGTGCTCGGCAGGTGGTTCCAGTCTGTCCAGGATGTGGTTCCAGCGTGTCCGGAACGTGGTTCTGTTACGTCTGAGAGGTGGTTCCTGCATGCCAGGCAGGTGATTTTGGACTGTCCGCCAGGTGGTTTAGCATAGCCAGCTGTTGATTTTGGCCTGTCTGGCAGGTGATTCCGGTGAGTCGAACAGGTGGCTCCGGCGTGCTCGGCAGGTGGTTCAGGCGGGTCTGGCAGGTGGTTTCAGTCTGTTCGGGGTGTGGTTCCGGCATCTCGGGCACATGGTTCTGGCACGTCTGAGATGTGGTTCTGGCAGGCCCGACAGGTGTTTCCGGAGTGTCCGCCAAGCGGTTCTGGCGTAGCTGGCAGGTGATATTGGCGTGACCGGCAGGTGCTTCCAGCAAGCCCGGCAGTTGATTCCGAAGTGTTCACCAACTGGTTGTGGCGTAGCCGGCAGGTGATTTTGGCGTGTCCAGCAGGTGGTTCTGTGGAGTGGATCAGGAACTTCCGGCCTTCTCAGCAGGTGCTTCCGCAGTCTCCAGCATGTTGTTGTGGCACCTCTGAGAGGTGGTTCCAACATGCCCGGCAGGTGATTCTGGTGCGTCCAAGTGGTTGTGGAGTAGCCGGCTGGTGATTTTGGCGTGTCTGGCAGGTGGTTCTGGCGAGTTAAGCAGGTGGTCCCGGCGTGTCCGGCAGGTGATTCCGGTCTGCCCTGGAGGTGGTTCCTGAGTCTCTGCCGAGTGGTTCTGGCGTAGCCGGCAGGTGATTTTGGCGTGTCCGGCAGGTGGTTCTGGCGAGTCGAGCAGGTGGTTCCGTCGTGTCCGGCAGGTGTTTGCAGTCTGTCCATGACGTGGTTCCGGCATGCCCTCCAGGTGATTCTGGAGTGTCCACCAAGTGGTTTTGGCATAGCCGGCATATGATGTTGGACTGTCAGGGAGGTGGTTCCGGCATGTCCAGCAGGTGTTTCCGGCGAGTTCGGCAGTTGCTTCTAGTCTCTCCGGCATGTGGTTCTGGCACCTATGAGAGGTGGTTCCGGCATGCCCGGCAGCTGATACCAGAGTGTCTGCCCAGTGGTTGTGGTGTAGCCGACAGGTGATTTTGGCGTGTAAGGCAGGTGGCTCTGGCGAGTCCAGCAGGTGGTTCCGGCGTGCTCGGCAGGTGCTTCCGGGGTCATTGGCATGTGGTTCTGGTATGTCTGAGAGGTGGTTCCGGCATAGCCGGCAGGTCATTCCGGACTCTCCGCCAGATGGTTCTCGCATAGCAAGCTGTTGATTTTGGCCTGTCTGGCACGTGCTTCCGGTGAGTCGAACAGGTGGCTCCGGCGTGCTCGGCAGGTGGTTCAGGCGGGTCTGGCAGGTGGTCTCCGTCTGTTCGGGGTGTGGTTCCGGCATCACACGCACAAGGTTCTGGCACGTCTGAGATGTAGTTCTGGCCGGCCCGACAGGTGTTTCCGCAGTGTGGAAAAGTGGTTCTGGCGTAGTTGGCAGGTGATTTTGACATGACCGGCAGGTGGTTCCAGCAAGCCCGGCAGGTGATGGGGAAGTGTTCACCAACTGGTTGTGGCGAAGCTGGCAGGTGATTTTTGCATGACTGGCAGGTGGTTCTGGCGAGTCGAGCAGGTGGTTCCGGCATGCTCGGCAGGTGCTTCTGGTGTCAATGGCACGTGGTTCTGGCATGTCTGAGAGGTGGTTCCGGCATGCCCGGCAGGTGATTCCGGAGTGTTTGCCAAGTGGTTCTGGTGTAGCCGGCAGGTGATTTTGCATGTCTGGCAGTGGTTCCGGCGGGTCGAGCCGGTGGTTCCCGCGTGTCCGGCAGGTGGTTGGAGTCTGTCTGGCAGGTGTTTCTGAGGTGTCCGGCAGGAGGTTCTGGCACGTCTGTGAGGTTGTGCCGGCATGCCCTTCACGTGATTCCGGCTTGTCCCCCAAGTGGTTCTGGTGTAGCGGGCAGGTGATTTTGGTGTGTCCTGCAGGTGGGACCGGTGAGTCAAGCAGGTGGTTCCGGCGAGTGTTTCCTGTGGTTCCAGTCTGTCCGGGAGATGGTTCCGGCCTGTCCGGCACGTGCTTCTGGCACTTCTGAGAGGTTGTGCTGGCATGCCCGGCAGCTGATTCCGGAGTGTCCGCCAAGTGGTTCTGGCGTAGCCGGCAGGTGATTTTGGCGTGTCCGGCAGGTGGTTCTGGTACGTCTCAGAGGTGGTTCCACATGCCCAACAGGTGATTCCGGACTGTCTGCCACATGGTTCTGGCACGTCTGAGAGGTGGTTCCAGCATGCCCGGCAGGTCATCCAGGAGAGTCCTCCAAGTGGTTCTGGAGTAGCCCGCAGGTGATTTTGGCGTGTCCGGCAGGTGGTTCCGTCGTGCTCGGCAGGTGGCTCAGGCGTGGCCGGCAGGTGGTTCCAGTCTGTCCAGTACGTGTTTCCAGATTGTCCGGCACGTGGTTCTGGTACGTCTGAGAGGTGGTTCCGCCATGGCTGGCAGGTGATTCCGGACTGTCCCCCAGGTGGTTCTCGCACAGCCAGCTGTTGATTTTGGCCTGTCTGGCAGGTGGTTCCGGCAAGGGGAGCAGGTGGCTCTGGCGTACTGAGCACGTGGTTCCGGCATGTCAGGCAGGTGGTTCCGGACTGTCCCGTAGGTCGTTCCGGCATGTCTGGCACCTGCTTCTGGCACGTCTGAGAGGTGGTTCTGGCATGCCAGGCAGGTGATTCTGGAGTGTCGGTTAAGTGGTTCTGGTGTAGCCGGCAGTTCCTTTTGGCGTGTCTGGCACGATTGTCCTGCCAGTCGAGCAGGTGGTTCCGGCGAGCTCGGCAGGTGGTTCCAGTCTGTCCAGGATGTGGTTCCAGCGTGTCCGGAACGTGGTTCTGTTACGTCTGAGAGGTGGTTCCTGCATGCCAGGCAGGTGATTTTGGACTGTCCTCCAGGTGGTTCTAGCATAGCCAGCTGTTGATTTCGGCCTGTCTGGCAGGTGTTTACGGCCTATCGAGCAGGCGGCTCCGGCGTGATCCACAAGTGGTTCCGGGATGTCTGGCAGGTGGTTCCGGTCTGTCCGGTAGGTGTTTCCGGCGTGTCCGACACGTCCTTCTGGCATGTCTAAGAGGTGGTTCCGGCATGCCCGGCAGGTTATTCCGGAGTGTCTGCCGAGTGGTTCTTGCATAGCCAGCAGGTGATTTTGGCGTGTCCAGCAGATGGTCCTCGGGAGTGGATCAGGTGGTTCCGGCATACTCGGCAGGTGGTACCGGCGTGTCTGGAACATGGTTCTGGCAAGTCTGAGAGGTGGTTCCGGCATGCCCGACCTGTGATTCCGGAGTGTCCGCCAAGTGGTTCTGGCGTACTCGGCAGGTGATTTTGGCGTGTCCGGCAGGTGTTTCTTGCGAGTAGAGCAGGTGGTTCCGGCATGCTCGGCAGATGCTTCCGGTGTCCTTGGCACGTGGTTCTGACATGTCTGAGAGGTGCTTCCGACATGCCTGGCAGGTGATTCTGGTGTGTTCGCCAAGTGTTTCTGGCGTAGCCGAAAGGTGATTTTGCATGTCTGGTGGTGGTTCCGGTGAGTCGCGCCGGTGGTTCCGGCGTGTCCGGCAGGTGGTTCCGGTCTGTCCGGCAGGGTGTTCTGGGGTGTCCGGCACGAGGTTCTGGCACGTCTGAGAGATTGTGACGGCATGCCCTTCACGTGATTCCGGCTTGTCTGCCAAGTGCTTCTGGTGTAGCAGGCAGGTGATTTTGGCGTGTCTGGCAGGTGTTTCTTGCGAGTCGAGCAGGTGGCTCAGGCATGCTCAGCAGGTGCTTCTGGCGTCTCCGGCAGGTTGTTCTGGTGTGTCTGAGAGCTGCTTCTGGCATGTCTGACAGATGATTCCGGAGTGACCACCAAGTGGTTCTGGCATACTCGGCCGGTGGCTTTTGCGTGTCAGGTAGGTGGTTCCGGCGAGTCGAGCAGGTGGTTCCAGTGTGCTCGGCAGGTGGTTCAGGCGGGTCTGGCAGGTGGTTTCAGTCTGTTCGGGGTGTGGTTCCGGCATCTCGGGCACATGGTTCTGGCACGTCTGAGATGTGGTTCTGGCAGGCCCGACAGGTGTTTCCGGAGTGTCCGCCAAGCGGTTCTGGCGTAGCTGGCAGGTGATATTGGCGTGACCGGCAGGTGCTTCCAGCAAACCCGGCAGTTGATTCCGAAGTGTTCACCAACTGGTTGTGGCGTAGCGGGCAGGTGATTTCGGCGTGTCCAGCAGGTGGTTCTGTGGAGTGGATCAGGAACTTCCGGCATTCTCAGCAGGTGCTTCCGCAGTCTCCAGCATGTTGTTGTGGCACCTCTGAGAGGTGGCTCCAACATGCCCGGCAGGTGATTCTGGAGTGTCCGACAAGTGGTTGGGGAGTAGCCGGCTGGTGATTTTGGCGTGTCTGGCAGGTGGTTCTGGCGAGTCAAGCAGGTGGTCCCGGCGTGTCCGGCTGGTGATTCCGGCTGTCCTGGAGGTGGTTCCGGAGTCTCTGCCGAGTGGTTGTGGTGTAGCCGGCAGGTGATTTTGGCGTGTCCGGCAGGTGGCTCTGGCGAGTCGAGCACGTGGTTCCGGCGTGTCCGGCAGGTGTTTGCAGTCTGTCCATGACGTGGTTCCGGCATGCCCTCCAGGTGATTCTGGAGTGTCCACCAAGTGGTTTTGGCATAGCCGGCATATGATTTTGGACAGTCAGGCAGGTGGTTCCGGCATGTCCAGCAGGTGTTTCCGGCGAGTTCGGCAGTTGCTTCCAGTCTCTCCGGCATGTGGTTCGGGCACCTCTGAGAGGTGGTTCCGGCATGCCCGGCAGCTGATACCGGAGTGTCTGCCGAGTGGTTGTGGCGTAGCCGGCAGGTGATTTTGGCGTGTCTGGCAGGTGGTTCTGGCGAGTCGAGCAGGTGGTTCCGGCGTGCTCGGCAGGTGGTTCAGGCGTGGCCGGCAGGTGGTTCCAGTCTGTCCAGTAATTGTTTCCAGCTTGTCCGGCACGTGGTTCTTGTACGTCTGAGAGGTGGTTCCGCCATGGCTGGCAGGTGATTCCGGACTGTCCCCCAGGTGGTTCTGGCATAGCCAGCAGTTAATATTGGCCTGTCCGGCCAGTGGATCCAGCGAGTCGAGCAGGTGGCTGTGGCGTGTTCAGCAGGTGATTCTGGCGTGTCTGGCAGGTGGTTCCGTTCTGTCCGGTAGGTCGTTCCGGCATGTCCGGCACGTGCTTCTGGAACGTGTGAGAGGTGGTTCTGGCATGCCAGGCAGGTGATTCTGGAGTGTCGGGTAAGTGGTTCTGGTGTAGCCGAAAGTTCATTTTGGCGTGTCCAGCACGTGGGTCGTGCGATTCGAGCAGGTGGTTCCGGAGTGTTCGGCAGGTGGTTCCAGTCTGTCCAGGACGTGGTTCCAGCGTGTCCGGCTCGTGGTTCCGTTACATCTGAGAGGTGGTTCCTGCATGACCGGCAGGTGATTCCGGACTGTCCGCCAGATGGTTCTCGCATAGCCAGCTGTTGATTTTGGCCTGTCTGGCAGGTGCTCCCGGTGAGTCGAACAGGTGGCTCCGGCGTGCTCGGCAGGTGGTTCAGGCGGGCCTGGCACGTGGTCTCTGTCTGTTCGGGGTGTGGTTCCGGCATGACACGCACAAGGTTCTGGCACGTCTGAGATGTAGTTCTGGCCGGCCCGACAGGTGTTTCCGCAGTGTCGACAAGTGGTTCTGGCGTAGTTGGCAGGTGATTTTGACATGACCGGCAGGTGGTTCCAGCAAGCCCGGCAGGTGATGGGGAAGTGTTCACAAACTGGTTGTGGTGAAGCCGGCAGGTGATTTTTGCATGACTGGCAGGTGGTTGTGGCGAGTCGAGCAGGTGGTTCCGGCATGCTCGGCAGGTGCTTCTGGTGTCATTGGCACGTGGTTCTGGCATGTCTGAGAGGTGGTTCCAGCATACCCGGCATGTCATCCCGGAGAGTCCTCCAAGTGGTTGTGGAGTAGCCTGCAGGTGATTTTGGCGTGTCCGGCAGGTGGTTCCGTCGTGCTCGGCAGGTGGTTCAGGCGTGGCCGGCAGGTGGTTCCAGTCTGTCCAGTACGTGTTTCCAGATTGTCCGGCACGTGGTTCTGGTACGTCTGAGAGGTGGTTCCGCCATGGCTGGCAGGTGATTCCGGACTGTCCCCCAGGTGGTTCTCGCACAGCCAGCTGTTGATTTTGGCCTGTCTGGCAGGTGGTTCCGCCAAGGGGAGCAGGTGGCTCTGGCGTGCTTGGCAGGTGGTTCCGGCATGTAAGGCTGGTGGTTCCGGTCTGTCCCGTAGGTCGTTCCGGCATGTCCGGCACGTGCTTCTGGCACGTCTGAGAGGTGGTTCTGGCATGCCAGGAAGGTGATTCTGGAGTGTTGGTTAAGTGGTTCTGGTGTAGCCGGCAGTTCCTTTTGGCGTGTCCGGCACGATTGTCCTGCCAGTCGAGCAGGTGGTTCCGGCGAGCTCGGCAGGTGGTTCCAGTCTGTCCAGGATGTGGTTCCAGCGTGTCCGGAACGTGGTGCTGTTATGTCTGAGAGGTGGTTCCTGCATGCCAGGCAGGTGATTTTGGACTGTCCGCCAGGTGGTTCTAGCATAGCCAGCTGTTGATTTTGGCCTGTCCGGCAGGTGGTTCCGGCCTATCGAGCAGGCGGCTCCGGCGTGCTCGGCAGGTGGTTCCGGGATGTCTGGCAGGTGGTTCCGGTCTGTCCGGTAGGTGTTTCCGGCGTGTCCGACACGTCCTTCTGGCATGTGTAAGAGGTGGTTCCGGCATGCCCGGCAGGTTATTCCGGAGTGTCTGCCGAATGGTTCTGGCGTAGCCAGCAGGTGATTTTGGCGTGTCCAGCAGGTGGTCCTCGGGAGTGGATCAGGTGGTTCTGGCATACTCGGCAGGTGGTACCGGCGTGTCCAGAACATGGTTCTGGCAAGTCTGAGAGGTGGTTCCGGCGTGCCCGACCTGTGATTCCGGAGTGTCCGCCAAGTGGTTCTGGCGTACTCGGCAGGTGATTTTGGCGTGTCCGGCAGGTGTCTTTTGCGAGTCGAGCAGGTGGCTCAGGCATGCTCAGCAGGTGCTTCCGGCGTGTCCGGCATGTTGTTCTGGTGTGTCTGAGAGCTGGTTCTGGCATGTCTGGCAGATGATTCTGGAGTGACCACCAAGTGGTTCTGGCATACCCGGCCGGTGGTTTTTGCGTGTCAGGTAGGTGGTTCCGGCGAGTCGAGCAGGTGGTTCCAGTGTGCTCGGCAGGTGGTTCAGGCGGGTCTGGCAGGTGGTTTCAGTCTGTTCGGGGTGTGGTTCCGGCATCTCGGGCACATGGTTCTGGCACGTCTGAGATGTGGTTCTGGCAGGCCCGACAGGTGTTTCCGGAGTGTCCGCCAAGCGGTTCTGGCGTAGCTGGCAGGTGATATTGGCGTGACCGGCAGGTGCTTCCAGCAAGCCCGGCAGTTGATTCCGAAGTGTTCACCAACTGGTTGTGGCGTAGCTGGCAGGTGATTTTGGCGTGTCCAGCAGGTGGTTCTGTGGAGTGGATCAGGAACTTCCGACCTTGTCAGCAGGTGCTTCCGCAGTCCCAAGCATGTTGTTGTGGCACCTCTGAGAGGTGGCTCCAACATGCCCGGCAGGTGACTCTGGAGTGTCCGACAAGTGGTTGTGGAGTAGCCGGTTGGTGATTTTGGCGTGTCCGGCAGGTGGTTCTGGCGAGTCAAGCAGGTGGTCCCGGCGTGTCCGGCAGGTGATTCCGGTCGGTCCTGGAGGTGGTTCCGGAGTCTCTGCCTAGTGGTTCTGGCGTAGCCGGCAGGTGATTTTGGCGTGAACGGCAGGTGATTCCGGCAAGAGCGGCAGGTGATTCCGAAGTGTTCACCAACTGGTTGTGGCGTAGCCGGCAGGTGATTTTGGCGTGTCCGGCAGGTGGTTCTGGCGAGTCGAGAAGGTGGTTCTGCCATGTCCGGCAGGTGTTTGCAGTCTGTCCATGACGTGGTTCCGGCATGCCCTCCAGGTGATTCTGGAGTGTCCACCAAGTGGTTTTGGCATAGCCGGCATATGATTTTGGACTGTCAGGCAGGTGGTTCCGGCATGTCCAGCAGGTGTTTCCGGCGAGTTCGGCAGTTGCTTCCAGTCTCTCCGGCATGTGGTTCTGGCACCTCTGAGAGGTGGTTCCGGCATGCCCGGCAGGTGATTCCGGAGTGTTCGCCAAGCGGTTCTGGCGTAGCTGACAGGTGATTTTGCATGTCCGGCGGTGGTTCCGGCGGGTCGAGCCGGTGGTTCCGGCCTGTCCGGCAGGTGGTTGCGGTCTGTCCGGCAGGTGGTGCTGGGGTGTCCGCCACGTGCTTCTGGTACATCTGAGAGGTGGTTCCAGCATGCCCGGCAGGTCATCCCGGAGAGTTCTCCAAGTGGTTCTGGTGTAGCCCGCAGGTGATTTTGGCGTGTCCGGCAGGTGGTTCCATCGTGCTCAGCAGGTGGTTCAGGCGTGGCCGGCAGGTGGTTCCAATCTGTCCAGTAAGTGTTTCCAGCTTGTCCGGCACGTGGTTCTTGTACGTCTGAGAGGTGGTTCCGCCATGGCTGGCAGGTCATTCCGGACTGTCCCCCAGGTGGTTCTGGCATAGCCAGCAGTTGATATTGGCCTGTCCGGACGGTGGATCCGGCGAGTCGAGCAGGTGGCTGTGGCGTGTTCAGCAGGTGGTTCCGGCGTGTCTGGCAGGTGGTTCCGTTCTGTCCGATAGGTCGTCCCGGCAAGTCCGGCACGTGCTTCTGGAACATGTGAGAGGTGGTTCTGGCATGCCAGGCAGGTGATTCTGGAGTGTCGGGTAAGTGGTACTAGTGTAGCCGAAAGTTCATTTTGGCGTGTCCAGCACGTGGGTCGTGCGAGTCGAGCAGGTGGTTCCGGAGTGCTCGGCAGGTGGTTCCAGTCTGTCCAGGACGTGGTTCCAGCGTGTCCGGCTCGTGGTTCCGTTACATCTGAGAGGTGGTTCCTGCATGCCCGGCAGGTGATTCCGGACTGTCTGCCAGATGTTTCTCGCGTAGCCAGCTGTTGATTTTGGCCTGTCTAGCAGGTGCTTCCGGTTAGTTGAACAGGTGGCTCCGGCGTGCTCGGCAGGTGGTTCAGGCGGGTCTGGCAGGTGGTCTCCGTCTGTTCGGGGTGTGGTTCCGGCATCACACGCACAAGGTTCTGGCACGTCTGAGATGTAGTTCTGTGCGGCCCGACAGGTGTTTCCGGAGTGTCGACAAGTGGTTCTGCATAGTTGGCAGGTGATTCTGACATGACCGGCAGGTGGTTCCAGCAAGCCCGGCAGGTAATGGGGAAGTGTTCACCAACTGGTTGTGGCGAAGCCGGCAGGTGATTTTGCATGACTGGCAGGTGGTTCTGGCGAGTCGAGCAGGTGGTTCCGGCATGCCCGGAATGCTTCTGGTGTCATTGGCACGTGGTTCTGGCATGTCTGAGAGGTGGTTCTGGCATGCCCGGCAGGTGATTCCGGAGTGTTTGCCAAGTGGTTCTGGTGTAGCCGGCAGGTGATTTTGCCTGTCTGGCAGTGGTTCTGGCGGGTCGAGCCGGTGGTTCCCGCGTGTCCAGCAGGTGGTTACAGTCTGTCTGGCAGGTGGTTCTGAGGTGTCCGGCAGGAGGTTCTGGCACGTCTGTGAGGTTGTGCCGGCATGCCCTTCACGTGATTCCGGCTTGTCCCCCAAGTGGTTCTGGTGTAGCGGGCAGGTGATTTTGGTGTGTCCTGCAGGTGGGACCGTTGAGTCAAGCAGGTGGTTCCGGCGAGTGTTTCCTGTGGTTCCAGTCTGTCTGGGAGATGGTTTCGGCCTCTCCGGCACGTGCTTCTGGCACTTCTGAGAGGTTGTGCTGGCATGCCCGGCAGGTGATTCCAGAGTGTCCGCCAAGTGGTTCTGGTGTAGCAGGCAGGTGATTATGGCGTGTCCGGCAGGTGGTTCTGGTACGTCTCAGAGGTGGTTCCACATGCCCAACAGGTGATTCCGGACTGTCTGCCACATGGTTCTGGCACGTCTGAGAGGTGGTTCCAGTATGCCCGGCAGGTCATCCCGGAGAGTCCTCCAAGTGGTTCTGGAGTAGCCCGCAGGTGATTTTGGCGTGTCCGGCAGGTGGTTCCGTCGTTTTCGGCAGGTGGTTCAGGCGTGGCCGGCAGGTGGTTCCAGCCTGTCCAGTACGTGTTTCCAGATTGTCCGGCACGTGGTTCTGGTACGTCTGAGAGGTGGTTCCGCCATGGCTGGCAGGTGATTCCGGACTGTGCCCCAGGTGGTTCTGGCATAGCCAGCAGTTGATATTGGCCTGTCCGGTCTGTGGATCCGGCGAGTCGAGCAGGTGGCTGTGGCGTGTTCAGCAGGTGGTTCCGGCGTGTCTGGCAGGTGGTTCCGTTCTGTCCGATAGGTCGTTCCGGCATGTCCGGCACGTGCTTCTGGAACGTGTGAGAGGTGGTTCTGGCATGCCTGGCAGGTGATTCTGGAGTGTCGGTTAAGTGGTTCTGGTGTAGCCGGCAGTTCCTTTTGGCGTGTCCGGCACGATTGTCCTGCCAGTCGAGCAGGTGGTTCCGGCGAGCTCGGCAGGTGGTTCCAGTCTGTCCAGGATGTGGTTCCAGCGTGTCCGGAACGTGGTTCTGTTACGTCTGAGAGGTGGTTCCTGCATGCCAGGCAGGTGATTTTGGACTGTCCGCCAGGTGGTTCTAGCATAGCCAGCTGTTGATTTAGGCCTGTCTGGCAGGTGATTCCGGTGACTCGAACAGGTGGCTCCGGCGTGCTCGGCAGGTGGTTCAGGCGGGTCTGGCAGGTGGTTTCCGTCTGTTCGGGGTGTGGTTCCGGCATCTCGGGCACATAGTTCTGGCACGTCTGAGATGTGGTTCTGGCAGGCCCGACAGGTGTTTCCGGAGTGTCCGCCAAGCGGTTCTGGCGGAGCTGACAGGTGATATTGGCGTGACCGGCAGGTGCTTCCAGCAAGCCCGGCAGTTGATTCCGAAGTGTTCACCAACTGGTTGTGGCGTAGCGGGCAGGTGATTTCGGCGTGTCCAGCAGGTGGTTCTGTGGAGTGGATCAGGAACTTCCGGCCTTCTCAGCAGGTGCTTCCGCAGTCTCCAGCATGTTGTTGTGGCACCTCTGAGAGGTGGTTCCAACATGCCCGGCAGGTGATTCTGGAGTGTCCGACAAGTGGGTGTGGAGTAGCCGGTTGGTGATTTTGGCGTGTCCGGCAGGTGGTTCTGGCGAGTCAAGCAGGTGGTCCCGGCATGCTCGGCAGGTGCTTCTGGTGTCAATGGCACGTGGTTCTGGCATGTCTGAGAGGTGGTTCCGGCATGCCCGGCAGGTGATTCCGGAGTGTTTGCCAAGTGGTTCTGGTGTAGCCGGCAGGTGATTTTGCATGTGTGACAGTGGTTCCGGCGGGTCGAGCCGGTGGTTCCCGCGTGTCCGGCAGGTGGTTGGAGTCTGTCTGGCAGGTGGTTCTGAGGTGTCCGGCAGGAGGTTCTGGCACGTCTGTGAGGTTGTGCCGGCATGCCCTTCACGTGATTCCGGCTTGTGCCCCAAGTGGTTCTGGTGTAGCGGGCAGGTGATTTTGGTGTGTCCTGCAGATGGGACCGGTGAGTCAAGCAGGTGGTTCCGGCGAGTGTTTCCTGTGGTTCCAGTCTGTCCGGGAGATGGTTCCGGCCTGTCCGGCATGTGCTTCTGGGACTTCTGAGAGGTTGTGCTGGCATGCCCGGCAGCTGATTCCGGAGTGTCCGCCAAGTGGTTCTGGCGTAGCCGGCAGGTGATTTTGGCGTGTCCGGCAGGTGGTTCTGGTACGTCTCAGAGGTGGTTCCACATGCCCAACAGGTGATTCCGGACTGTCTGCCACGTGGTTCTGGCACGTCTGAGAGGTGGTTCCAGCATGCCCGGCAGGTCATCCCGGAGAGTCCTCCATGTGGTTCTGGAGTAGCCCGCAGGTGATTTTGGCGTGTCCGGCAGGTGGTTCCGTCGTGCTCGACAGGTGGCTCAGGCGTTGCCGGCAGGTGGTTCCAGTCTGTCCAGTACGTGTTTCCAGATTGTCCGGCACGTGGTTCTGGCACGTCTGAGCGGTGGTTCCGCCATGGCTGGCAGGTGATTCCAGACTGTCCCCCAGGTGGTTCTCGCACAGCCAGCTGTTGATTTTGGCCTGTCTGGCAGGTGGTTCCGGCAAGGGGAGCAGGTGGCTCTGGCGTACTCGGCACGTGGTTCCGGCATGTCAGGCAGGTGGTTCCGGTCTGTCCCGTAGGTCGTTCCGGCATGGCTGGCACGTGCTTCTGGCACGTCTGAGAGATGGTTCTGGCATGCCAGGCAGGTGATTCTGGAGTGTCGGTTAAGTGGTTCTCGTGTAGCCGGCAATTCCTTTTGGCGTGTCCGGCATGATCGTCCTGCCAGTCGAGCAGGTGGTTCCGGCGAGCTCGGCAGGTGGTTCCAGTCTGTCCAGGATGTGGTTCCAGCGTGTCCGGAAAGTGGTTCTGTTACGTCTGAGAGGTGGTTCCTGCATGCCAGGCAGGTGATTTTGGACTGTCCGCCAGGTGGTTCTAGCATAGCCAGCTGTGGATTTTGGCCTGTCTGTCAGGTGGTTCCGGCCTATCGAGCAGGCGGCTCCGGCGTGATCCGCAAGTGGTTCCGGGATGTCTGGCAGGTGGTTCCGGTCTGTCCGGTAGGTGTTTCCGGCGTGTCCGACACGTCCTTCTGGCATGTCTAAGAGGTGGTTCCGGCATGCCCGGCATGTTATTCAGGAGTGTCTGCCGAGTGGTTCTTGCGTAGCCAGCAGGTGATTTTGGCGTGTCTGGCAGGTGTTTCTTGCGAGTCGAGCAGGTGGCTCAGGCATGCTCAGCAGGTGCTTCTGGCGTCTCCGGCAGGTTGTTCTGGTGTGTCTGAGAGCTGCTTCTGGCATGTCTGACAGATGATTCCGGAGTGACCACCAAGTGGTTCTGGCATACCCGGCCGGTGGTTTTTGCGTGTCAGGTAGGTGGTTCCGGCGAGTCGAGCAGGTGGTTCCAGTGTGCTCGGCAGGTGGTTCAGGCGGGTCTGGCAGGTGGTTTCAGTCTGTTCGGGGTGTGGTTCCGGCATCTCGGGCACATGGTTCTGGCACGTCTGAGATGTGGTTCTGGCAGGCCCGACAGGTGTTTCCGGAGTGTCCGCCAAGCGGTTCTGGCGTAGCTGGCAGGTGATATTGGCGTGACCGGCAGGTGCTTCCAGCAAACCCGGCAGTTGATTCCGAAGTGTTCACCAACTGGTTGTGGCGTAGCCGGCAGGTGATTTTGGCGTGTCGAGCAGGTGGTTCTGTAGAGTGGATCAGGAACTTCCGGCCTTCTCAGCAGGTGCTTCCGCAGTCTCCAGCATGTTGTTGTGGCACCTCTGAGAGGTGGTTCCAACATGCCCGGCAGGTGATTCTGGAGTGTCCGACAAGTGGTTGTGGAGTAGCCGGCTGGTGATTTTGGCGTGTCCGGCAGGTGGTTCTGGCGAGTCAAGCAGGTGGTCCCGGCGTGTCCGGCAGGTGATTCCGGTGTGTCATGGAGGTGGTTCCGGAGTCTCTGCCGAGTGGTTCTGGCGTCCCGGCAGGTGATTTTGGCGTATCCGGCAGGTCGTTCTGGCGAGTCGAGACGGTGGTTCAGGCGTGTCCGGCATGTGCTTCCGGTGTCATTGGCACGTGGTTCTGACATGTCTGAGAGGTGCTTCCGGCATGCCCGACCTGTTATTCCGGAGTGTCCGCCAAGTGTTTCTGGCGTACGCTGCAGGTGATTTTGGCGTGTCCGGCAGGTGTTTCTTGCGAGTCGAGCAGGTGGCTCAGGCATGCTCAGCAGGTGCTTCCGGCGTCTCCGGCAGGTTGTTATGGTGTGTCTGAGAGCTGCTTCTGGCATGTCTGGCAGATGATTCCGGAGTGACCACCAAGTGGTTCTGGTATACACGGCCGGTGGTTTTTGCGTGTCAGGTAGGTGGTTCCGGCGAGTCGAGCAGGTGGTTCCGGCATGCTAGGCAGGTGCTTCTGGTGTCATTGGCACGTGGTTCTGGCATGTCTGAGAGGTGGTTCTGGCATGCCCGGCAGGTGATTCCGGAGTGTTTGCCAAGTGGTTCTGGTGTAGCCGGCAGGTGATTTTGCCTGTCTGGCAGTGGTTCCGGCGGGTCGAGCCGGTGGTTCCCGCGTGTCCGGCAGGTGGTTGCAGTCTGTCTGGCAGGTGGTTCTGAGGTATCCGGCAGGAGGTTCTGGCACGTCTGTGAGGTTGTGCCGGCATGCCCTTCACGTGATTCCGGCTTGTCCCCCAAGTGGTTCTGGTGTAGCGGGCAGGTGATTTTGGTGTGTCCTGCAGGTGGGACCGGTGAGTCAAGCAGGTGGTTCCGGCGAGTGTTTCCTGTGGTTCCAGTCTGTCGGGGAGATGGTTCCGGCCTGTCCGGCACGTGCTTCTGGCACTTCTGAGTGGTTGTGCTGGCATGCCCGGCAGGTGATTCCGGAGTGTCCGCCAAGTGGTTCTGGCGTAGCCGGCAGGTGATTATGGCGTGTCCGACAGGTGGTTCTGGTACGTCTCAGAGGTGGTTCCACATGCCCAACAGGTGATTCCGGACTGTCTGCCACATGGTTCTGGCACGTCTGAGAGGTGGTTCCAGCATGCCCGGCAGGTCATCCCGGAGAGTTCTCCAAGTGGTTCTGGTATAGCCCGCAGGTGATTTTGGCGTGTCTGGCAGGTGGTTCCATCGTGCTCGGCAGGTGGTTCAGGCGTGGCCGGCAGGTGGTTCCAGCCTGTCCAGTAAGTGTTTCCAGCTTGTCCGGCACGTGGTTCTTGTACGTGTGAGAGGTGGTTCCGCCATGGCTGGCAGGTGATTCCGGACTGTCCCCCAGGTGGTTCTGGCATAGCCAGCAGTGGATATTGGCCTGTCCGGCCGGTGGATCCGGAGAGTTGAGCAGGTGGCTGTGGCGTGTTCAGCAGGTGGTTCCGGCGTGTCTGGCAGGTGGTTCCGTTCTGTCCGATAGGTCGTTCCGTCATGTCCGGCACGTGCTTCTGGAACGTGTGAGAGGTGGTTCTGGCATGCCAGGCAGGTGATTCTGGAGTGTCGGTTAAGTGGTTCTGGTGTAGCCGGCAGTTCCTTTTGGCGTGTCCGGCACGATTGTCCTGCTAGTCGAGCAGGTGGTTCCGGAGAGCTCGGCAGGTGGTTCCAGTCTGTCCAGGATGTGGTTCCAGCGTGTCCGGAACGTGGTTCTGTTACGTCTGAGAGGTGGTTCCTGCATGCCAGGCAGGTGATTTTGGACTGTCCGCCAGGTGGTTTAGCATAGCCAGCTGTTGATTTTGGCCTGTCTGGCAGGTGATTCCGGTGAGTCGAACAGGTGGCTCCGGCGTGCTCGGCAGGTGGTTCAGGCGGGTCTGGCAGGTGGTTTCCGTCTGTTCGGGGTGTGGTTCCGGCATCTCGGGCACATGGTTCTGGCACGTCTGAGATGTGGTTCTGGCAGGCCCGACAGGTGTTTCCGGAGTGTCCGCCAAGCGGTTCTGGCGGAGCTGGCAGGTGATATTGGCATGACCGGCAGGTGCTTCCAGCAAGGCCGGCAGTTGATTCCGAAGTGTTCACCAACTGGTTGTGGCGTAGCCGGCAGGTGATTTTGGCGTGTCCAGCAGGTGGTTCTGTGGAGTGGATCAGGAACTTCCGGCCTTCTCAGCAGGTGCTTCCGCAGTCTCCAGCATGTTGTTGTGGCACCTCTGAGAGGTGGTTCCAACATGCCCGGCAGGTGATTCTGGAGTGTCCGACAAGTGGTTGTGGAGTAGCCGGCTGGTGATTTTGGCGTGTCCGGCAGGTGGTTCCGGCGAGTCAAGCAGGTTGTCCCGGCGTTTCCGGCAGGTGATTCCGGTCTGTCCTGGAGGTGGTTCTGGAGTCTCTGCCGAGTGGTTCTGGCATAGCCGGCAGGTGATTTTGGCGTGACCGGCAGGTGGTTCCGGCAAGCGCGGCAGGTGATTCCGAAGTGTTCACCAACTGGTTGTGGCGTAGCCGGCAGGTGATTTTGGCGTGTCCGGCATGTGGTTCTGGCGAGTCGAGAAGGTGGTTCTGGCGTGTCCGGCAGGTGTTTGCAGTCTGTCCATGACGTGGTTCCGGCATCCCCTCCAGGTGATTCTGGAGTGTCCACCAAGTGGTTTTGGCATAGCCGGCATATGATTTTGGACTGTCAGGCAGGTGGTTCCGGCATGTCCAGCAGGTGTTTCCGGCGAGTTCGGCAGTTGCCTCCAGTATCTCCGGCATGTGGTTCTGGCACCTCTGAGAGGTGGTTCTGGCATGCCCGGCAGCTGATACCGGAGTGTCTGCCGAGTGGTTGTGGCGTAGCCGGCAGGTGATTTTGGCGTGTTCAGCAGGTGGTTCCGGCATGTCTGGCAGGTGGTTCCGTTCTGTCCGATAGGTCGTTCCGGCATGTCCGGCACGTGCTTCTGGAACGTGTGAGAGGTGGTTCTGGCATGCCAGGCAGGTGATTCTGGAGTGTCGGGTAAGTGGTTCTGGTGTAGCCGAAAGTTCATTTTGGCGTGTCCAGCACGTGGGTGTTGCGAGGCGAGCAGGTGGTTCCGGAGTGCTCGGCAGGTGGTTCCAGACTGTCCAGGACGTGGTTCCAGCATGTCCAGCTCGTGGTTCCGTTACATCTGAGAGGTGGTTCCTGCATGCCCGGCAGGTGATTCCGGACTGTCCGCCAGATGGTTCTCGCGTAGCCAGCTGTTGATTTTGTCCTGTCTGGCAGGTGCTTGCGGTGAGTCGTACAGGTGGCTCCGGCGTGCTCGGCAGGTGGTTCACACAGGTCTGGCAGGTGCTTTCCGTCTGTTCGGGGTGTGGTTCCGGCATCACACGCACAAGGTTCTGGCACGTCTGAGATGTAGTTCTGGCCGGCCCGACAGGTGTTTCCGCAGTGTCGACAAGTGGTTCTGGCGTAGTTGGCAGGTGATTTTGACATGACCAGCAGGTGGTTCCAGCAAGCCCGGCAGCTGATGGGGAAGTGTTCACCAACTGGTTGTGGCAAAGCCGGCAGGTGATTTTTGCATGACTGGCAGGTGGTTCTTGCGTCGAGCAGGTAGTTCCGGCATGCTCGGCAGGTGCTTCTGGTGTCATTGGCACGTGGTTCTGGCATGTCTGAGAGGTGGTTCCGGCATGCCCGGCAGGTGATTCCGGAGTGTTTGTCAACTGGTTCTGGTGTAGCCGGCAGGTGATTTTGCATGTCTGGCAGTGGTTCTGGCGGGTCGAGCCGGTGGTTCCCGTGTGTCCTGCAGGTTGTTGCAGTCTGTCTGGCAGGTGGTTCTGAGGTGTCCGGCAGGAGGTTCTGGCACGTCTGTGAGGTTGTGCCGGCATGCCCTTCACGTGATTCCGGCTTGTCCCCCAAGTGGTTCTGGTGTAGCGGGCAGGTGATTTTGGTGTGTCCTGCAGGTGGGACCGGTGAGTCAAGCAGGTGGTTCGTGCGAGTGTTTCCTGTTGTTCCAGTCTGTCGGGGAGATGGTTCCGGCCTGTCCGGCACGTGCTTCTGGCACTTCTGAGAGGTTGTGCTGGCATGCCCGGCAGGTGATTCCGGAGTGTCCACCAAGTGGTTCTGGTGTAGCATGCAGGTGATTTTGGCATGTCCAGCAGGTGGTCCTCGGGAGTGGATCAGGTGGTTCTGGCATACTCGGCAGGTGGTACCAGCGTGTCGGGAACATGGTTCTGGCAAGTCTGAGAGGTGGTTCCGGCATGCCCGACCTGTGATTCCGGAGTGTCCGCCAAGTGGTTCTGGCGTACTCGGCAGGTGATTTTTGCGTGTCCGGCAGGTGTTTCTTGCGAGTCGAGCAGGTGGCTCAGGCATGCTCAGCAGGTGCTTCCGGCGTGTCCGGCATGTGGTTCTGGTGTGTCTGAGAGCTGGTTCTGGCATGTCCGGCAGATGATTCCGGAGTGTCCGCCAAGTGGTTCTGGCGTAGCCGGCAGGTGATTTTGGCGTGTCCGGCAGGTGGTTCTGGTATGTCTCAGAGGTGGTTCCACATGCCCAACAGGTGATTCCGGACTGTCTGCCACATGGTTCTGGCGCGTCTGAGAGGTGGTTCCAGCATGCCCGGCAGGTCATCCCGGAGAGTCCTCCAAGTGCTTCTGGAGTAGCCCGCAGTTGATTTTGGCGTCTCCGGCAGGTGGTTCCGTCGTGCTCGGCAGGTGGTTCAGGCGTGACCGGCAGGTGCTTCCAGCAAGCCCGGCAGTTGATTCCGAAGTGTTCACCAACTGGTTTTGGCGTAGCCGGCAGGTGATTTTGGCGAGTCCGGCAGGTGGTTCAGGCGAGTTGAGCAGGTGGTTGCGACGTGCTCGGCAGGTGCTTCCGGCGTCTCCGGCACGTGTTTCTGCACATCTGACTGGTGGTTCCGGCATGCCCAAATGTTGATTCCGGTCTGTCCGGTAGGTGGTTCCGGCGTGCACGGCACGTGGTTCTGTTACATGTCAGAGGTGGTTGCGTATGCCCAACAGGTGATGCCGGACTGTCCGCCACGTACTTCTGGCACGTCTGAGAGGTGGTTCCAACATGCCCGGCAGGTCATTTCGGAGAGTCGTCCAAGTGGTTCTGGCGTAGCCCGCAGGTGATTTTGGCGTGTCCGGCAGGTGGTTCCGCCGTGCTCGGCGGGTGGTTCAGGCATGGCCGTCACGTGGTTCCAGTCTGTCCAGGACGTGTTTCCAGCTTCTCCGGCAGGTGGTTCTGGTACGTCTGAGAGGTGGTTCCGCCATGGCTGGCAGGTGATCCCAGACTGTCCCCCTGGTGGTTCTGGCATAGCCAGCAGTTGATATTGGCCTGTCCGGCAGGTGGTTCCAGCGAGTCGAACAGGTGGCTCCGGCGTTCTTGGCAGGTGGTTCCGGTCTGTCCGGTAGGTGCTTCCGGCGTCTCCGGCACTTGGTTCTGGTGTGTCTGAGAGCTGGTTCCGGCATTTCCGGCAGATGATTCCGGAGTGTCCGCCAAGTGGTTCTGGCATACCCAGCAGGTGATTTTGGCGTGTCAGGGAGGTGGTACCGGTGAGTCGAGCAGGTGCTTCCGGCGTGCTCAGCAGGTGGTTCAGGCGGTTCTGGCAGGTGGTATCCGTCTGTTCGGGGTGTGGTTCCAGCATCTCATGAACACGTTTCTGGCACGTCTGAGATGTGGTTCCAGCCGGCCCAACAGGTGTTTCCGCAGTGTCCGCCAAGCGGTTCTGGCGTAGTTGGCAGGTGATTTTGGTATGACTGGCAGGTGGTTCCAGCAAGCCTGGCAGGTGATTCCAAAGTGTTCACCAACTGGTTGTGGCCTAGCCGGCAGGTGATTTTTGCGTGATCGGCAGGTGGTTCTGGCGAGTCGAGCAGGTGGTTCCGGCGTGCTCGGCTGGTGCTTCCGGGGTCATTGGCACGGGGTTCTGGCATGTCTGAGAGGTGGTTCCTGCATGCCCGGCAAGTGATTCCGGAGTGTTCGCCAAGTGGTTCTGGCATAGTCGGCAGGTGATTTTGGCATGTCCGGCAGGTGGTTCAGGCGAGTTGAGCAGGTGGTTCCAACGTGCTTGGCAGGTGCTTCCGGCGTCTCCGGCACGTGTTTCTGGCACATCTGACAGGTGGTTCCGGCATGCCCGAAAGCTGATTCTGGTCTGTCTGGTAGGTGGTTCCAGCCTGCACAGCATGTGGTTCTGGTACGTCTGAGAGGTGGTTCTGCCATGGCTGGCAGGTGATCCCGGACCGTCCCCCAGGTGGTTCTGGCATAGCCAGCAGTTGATATTGGCCTGTCCGGCAGGTGGTTCCAGCGAGTCGAACAGGTGGCTCCGGCGTTCTTGGCAGGTGGTTCCGGTCTGTCCGGTAGGTGATTCCGGCGTGTCCGGCACGTGCTTCCGGCACGTCTGAGAGGTGGTTCCGGCATGCGCGACAGGTGATTTCGCAGTGTCCGCCAGGTGGTTCTGGCGTACCCGGCAGGTGATTTTGGCGTGTCTGGCAGGTGTTTCTGGCGAGTCGAGCAGGTGGCTCCGGCATGCTCGGCAGGTGCTTCCGGCGTCTCCGGCACGTGGTTCTGGTGTGTCTGATAGCTGGTTCCGGCATGTCCGGCAGATGCTTCTGGAGTGTCCGCCAAGTGGTTCTGGCATATCCGGCTGGTGTTTTGGGCATGTCAGGTAGGTGGTTCCGGCGAGTCGAGCAGGTGGCTCCGGCGTGCTCGGCAGGCTGTTCAGACGGGTCTGGCAGGTGTTTTCCGTCTGTTTGGGGTGTGGTTCCAGCATCTCATGCACATGGTTCTGGCACGTCTGAGATGTGCTTCCGGCCGGCCCGACAGGTGTTTCCACAGTGTCTGCCAAGTGGTACTGGCGTAGTTGGCAGGTGATTTTGGCATGACCGGCAGGTGGTTCCAGCAAGCCCGGCAGGTGATTCCGAAGTGTTCCCCAACTGGTTGTGGCGTAGCCGGCAGGTGATTTTTGCGTGTCCGGCAGGTGGTTCTGGCGAGTCGAGCAGGTGGTTCCGGCGTGCTCGGCAGGTGCTTCCGGGGTCATTGGCACGTGGTTCTGGCATATCTGAGAGGTGGTTCCGGCATGCCCGGCCGGTGATTCCGGACTGTTCGCCAAGTGTTTCCGGCGTAGCCGGCAGGTGATTTTGCATGTCCAGCGGTCGTTCCGGCGGGTCGAGCCGGTGGTTCCGGCGTGTCCGGCAGGTGGTTCCGGTCTGTCCGGCAGGTGGTTCTGTGGTGTCCGGCACGAGGTTCAGTCTGAGAGGCTGTGCCGGCATGCCCCTCATGTGATTCCGGCTTGTCCCCGAAGTGGTGCTGGTGTAGCGGTCAGGTGATTTTGGCGTGTCCGGCAGGTGGTTCAGGCGAGTTGAGCAGGTGGTTGCGACGTGCTCGGCAGGTGCTTCCGGCGTCTCCGGCACGTGTTTCTGGCACATCTGACTGGTGGTTCCGGCATGCCCAAAAGTTGATTCCGGTCTGTCCGGTAGGTGGTTCCGGCGTGCACGGCACGTGGTTCTGGTAGGTCTCAGAGGTGGTTGCGTATGCCCAACAGGTGATTCCGGACTGTCCGCCACGTGCTTCTGGCACGTCTGAGAGGTGGTTCCAACATGCCCGGCAGGTCATTTCGGAGAGTCGTCCAAGCGGTTCTGGCGTAGTTGGCAGGTGATTTTGGCATGACTGGCAGGTGGTTCCAGCAAGCCTGGCAGGTGATTCCAAAGTGTTCACCAACTGGTTGTGGCGTAGCCGGCAGGTGATTTTTGCGTGATCGGCAGGTGGTTCTGGCGAGTCGAGCAGGTGGTTCCGGCGTGCTCGGCTGGTGCTTCCGGGGTCATTGGCACGCGGTTCTGGCATGTCTGAGAGGTGGTTCCGGCATGCCCGCAGGTCATCCCAGAGAGTCCTCCAAGTGGTTCTGGCATAACACGCAGGTGATTTTGGCGTGTCTGGGAGGTTGTTCCGTTGTGCTTGGCAGGTGGTTCAGGCTTGGCCGGCAGGTGGTTCCAGACTGTCCAGGACGTGTTTCCAGCTTCTCCGGCAGGTGGGTCTGGTACGTCTGAGACGTGGTTCCGCCATGGCTGGCAGGTGATTCCGGACCGTCCCCCAGGTGGATCTGGCATAGCCAGCAGTTGATATTGGCCTGTCCGGCATGTGGTTCCAGCGAGTCGAACAGGTGGCTCCGGTGTGCTCGGCAGGTGGTTCCGGTCTGCCCGGTAGGTGTTTCCGGCGTGTCCGACACGTCCTTCTGGCATGCCTAAGAGGTGGTTCCGGCATGCCCGGCAGGTTATTCCGGTGTGTTCGCCAAGTGTTTCTGGCGTAGCCGGCAGGTGATTTTGCATGTCCGGGGGTGGTTCCGGCGGGTCACGCCTGTGGTTCCGGCGTGTCCGGCAGGTGGTTCCGGTCTGTCCGGCAGGGTGTTCTGGGGTGTCCGGCACGAGGTTCTGGCACGTCTGAGAGATTGTGACGGCATGCCCTTCACGTGATTCCAGCTTGTCTGCCAAGTGCTTCTTTTGTAGCAGGCAGGTGATTTTGGCGTGTCTGGCAGGTGTCTCTTGCGAGTCGAGCAGGTGGCTCAGGCATGCTCAGCAGGTGCTTCTGGCGTCTCCGGCAGTTTGTTGTGTTGTGTCTGAGAGCTGTTTCTGGCATGTCTGGCACATGATTCCGGAGTGACCACCAAGTGGTTCTGGCATACCCGTTCGGTGGTTTTTGCGTGTCAGGTAGGTGGTTCCGGCGAGTCGAGCAGGTGGTTCCAGTGTGCTCGGCAGGTGGTTCAGGCGGGTCTGGCAGGTGGTTTCAGTCTGTTCGGGGTGTGGTTCCGGCATCTCGGGCACATGGTTCTGGCACGTCTGAGATGTGGTTCTGGCAGGCCCGACAGGTGTTTCCAGAGTGTCCGCCAAGCGGTTCTGGCGTAGCTGGCAGGTGATATTGGCGTGACCGGCAGGTGCTTCCAGCAAGCCCAGCAGTTGATTCCGAAGTGTTCACCAACTGGTTGTGGCGTAGCCGGCAGGTGATTTTGGCGTGTCCAGCAGGTGGTTCTGTGGAGTGGATCAGGAACTTCCGGCCTTCTCAGCAGGTGCTTCCGCAGTCTCCAGCATGTTGTTGTGGCACCTCTAAGAGGTGGTTCCAAAATGCCCGGCAGGTGATTCTGGAGTGTCCGACAAGTGGTTGGGGAGTATCCGGCTGGTGATTTTCGCATGTCCGGCAGGTGGCTCTGGCGAGTCGAGCAGGTGGTTCCGGCGTGTCCGGCAGGTGATTCCGGTCTCTTCTGGAGGTGGTTCAGGAGTCTCTGCCGAGTGGTTCTGGTGTAGCCGGCAGGTGATTTTGGCGTGTCCGGCAGGTGGTTCTGGCGAGTCGAGCAGGTGGTTCCGGCGTGTCCGGCAGGTGTTTGCAGTCTGTCCATGACGTGGTTCCGGCATGCCCTCCAGGTGATTCTGGATTGTCCACCAAGTGGTTTTGGCATAGCCGGCATATGATTTTGGACAGTCAGGCAGGTGGTTCCGGCATGTCCAGCAGGTGTTTCCGGCGAGTTCGGCAGTTGCTTCCAGTCTCTCCGGCATGTGGTTCTGGCACCTCTGAGAGGTGGTTCCGGCATGCCCGGCAGCTGATACCGGAGTGTCTGCCGAGTGGTTGTGGCGTAGCCGGCAGGTGATTTTGGCGTGTCCGGCAGGTGGTTCAGGCGAGTCGAGCAGGTGGTTCCGGCGTGCTCGGCAGGTGGTTCAGGCGTGGCCGGCAGGTGGTTCCAGTCTGTCCAGTAATTGTTTCCAGCTTGTCCGGCACGTGGTTCTTGTACGTCTGAGAGGTGGTTCCGCCATGGCTGGCAGGTGATTCCGGACTGTCCCCCAGGTGGTTCTGGCATAGCCAGCAGTTGATATTGGCCTGTCCGGCCGGTGGATCCAGTGAGTCGAGCAGGTGGCTGTGGCGTGTTCAGCAGGTGATTCTGGCGTGTCTGGCAGGTGGTTCCGTTCTGTCCGATAGGTCGTTCCGGCATGTCTGGCACGTGCTTCTGGAACGTGTGAGAGGAGGTTCTGGCATGCCAGGCAGGTGATTCTGGAGTGTTGGGTAAGTGGTTCTGGTGTAGCCGAAAGTTCATTTTGGCGTGTCCAGCACGTGGGTCGTGCGATTCGAGCAGGTGGTTAGGGAGTGCTCGGCAGGTGGTTCCAGTCTGTCCAGGACGTGGTTCCAGCGTGTCCGGCTCGTGGTCCCGTTACATCTGAGAGGTGGTTCCTGCATGCCCGGCAGGTGATTCCGGACTGTCCGCCAGATGGTTCTCGCATAGCCAGCTGTTGATTTTGGCCTGTCTGGCAGGTGCTCCCGGTGAGTCGAACAGGTGGCTCCGGCGTGCTCGGCAGGTGGTTCAGGCGGGTCTGGCACGTGGTCTCTGTCTGTTCGGGGTGTGGTTCCGGCATCACACGCACAAGGTTCTGGCACGTCTGAGATGTAGTTCTGGCCGGCCCGACAGGTGTTTCCGCAGTGTGGACAAGTGGTTCTGGCGTAGTTGGCAGGTGATTTTGACATGACCGGCAGGTGGTTCCAGCAAGCCCGGCAGGTGATGGGGAAGTGTTCACCAACTGGTTGTGGTGAAGCCGGCAGGTGATTTTTGCATGACTGGCAGGTGGTTCTGGCGAGTCGAGCAGGTGGTTCCGGCATGCTCGGCAGGTGCTTCTGGTGTCATTGGCACGTGGTTCTGGCATGTCTGAGAGGTGGTTCCGGCATGCCCGGCAGGTGATTCCGGAGTGTTTGCCAAGTGGTTCTGGTGTAGCCGGCAGGTGATTTTGCATGTGTGGCAGTGGTTCCGGCGGGTCGAGCCGGTGGTTCCCGCGTGTCCGGCAGGTTGTTGCAGTCTGTCTGGCAGGTGGTTCTGAGGTGTCCGGCAGGAGGTTCTGGCACGTCTGTGAGGTTGTGCCGGCATGCCCTTCACGTGATTCTGGCTTGTCCCCCAAGTGGTTCTGGTGTAGCGGGCAGGTGATTTTGGTGTGTCCTGCAGGTGGGACCAGTGAGTCAAGCAGGTGGTTCCGGCGAGTGTTTCCTGTGGTTCCAGTCTGTCCGGGAGATGGTTCCGGCCTGTCCGGCACGTGCTTCTGGCACTTCTGAGAGGTTGTGCTGGCATGCCCGGCAGGTGATTCCGGAGCGTCCGCCAAGTGGTTCTGGCGTAGCCGGCAGGTGATTTTGGCGTGTCCGGCACGTGGTTCTGGTACGTCTCAGAGGTGGTTCCACATGCCCAACAGGTGATTCCGGACTGTCTCCCACATGGTTCTGGCGCGTCTGAGAGGTGGTTCCAGCATACCCGGCATGTCATCCCGGAGAGTCCTCCAAGTGGTTGTGGAGTAGCCCGCAGGTGATTTTGGCGTGTCCGGCAGGTGGTTCCGTCGTGCTCGGCAGGTGGTTCAGGCGTGGCCGGCAGGTGGTTCCAGTCTGTCCAGTACGTGTTTCCAGATTGTCCGGCACGTGGTTCTGGTACGTCTGAGATGTGGTTCCGCCATGGCTGGCAGGTGATTCCGGACTGTCCCCCAGGTGGTTCTGGCATAGCCAGCAGTGGATATTGGCCTGTCCGGCCGGTGGATCCGGAGAGTTGAGCAGGTGGCTGTGGCGTGTTCAGCAGGTGGTTCCGCCATGGCTGGCAGGTGATTCCGGACTGTCCCCCAGGTGGTTCTCGCACAGCCAGCTGTTCATTTTGGCCTGTCTGGCAGGTGGTTCCGGCAAGGGGAGCAGGTGGCTCTGGCGTGCTCGGCAGGTGGTTCCGGCATGTCAGGCAGGTGGTTCCGGTCTGTGCCGTAGGTCGTTCCGGCATGTCCGGCACATGCTTCTGGCACGTCTGAGAGGTGGTTCTGGCATGCCGGGCAGGTGATTCTGGAGTGTCGGTTAAGTGGTTCTGGTGTAGCCGGCAGTTCCTTTTGGCGTGTCCGGCACGATTGTCCTGCCAGTCGAGCAGGTGGTTCCGGTGAGCTCGGCAGGTGGTTCCAGTCTGTCCAGGATGTGGTTCCAGCGTGTCCGGAACGTGGTTCTGTTACGTCTGAGAGGTGGTTCCTGCATGCCAGGCAGGTGATTTTGGACTGTCCGCCAGGTGGTTCTAGCATAGCCAGCTGTTGATTTTGGCCTGTCTGGCAGGTGGTTCCGGCCTATCGAGCAGGCGGCTCTGGCGTGCTCGGCAAGTGGTTCCGGGATGTCTGGCAGGTGGTTCCGGTCTGTCCGGTAGGTGTTTCCGGCGTGTCCGACACGTCCTTCTGGCATGTCTAAGAGGTGGTTCCGGCATGCCCGGCAGGTTATTCCGGAGTGTCTGCCGAGTGGTTCTGGCGTAGCCAGCAGGTGATTTTGGCATGTCCAGCAGGTGGTCCTCGGGAGTGGATCAGGTGGTTCCGGCATACTCTGCAGGTGGTACCCGCGTGTCCGGAACATGGTTCTGGCAAGTCTGAGAGGTGGTTCCGGCATGCCCGACCTGTGATTCCGGAGTATCCGCCAAGTGGTTCTGGCGTACTCGGCAGGTGATTTTGGCGTGTCCGGCAGGTGTTTCTTGCGAGTCGAGCAGGTGGCTCAGGCATGCTCAGCAGGTGCTTCCGGCGTGTCCGGCATGTGGTTCTGGTGTGTCTGAGAGCTGGTTCTGGCATGTCCGGCAGATGATTTCGGAGTGTCCACAAAGTGGTTCTGGCATACCTGGCAGGTGATTTTGACGTGTGCGGCAGGTGGTTCTGGCAAGTCGAGCAGGTGGTTCCGGCGTGCTCGGCAGGTGCTTCCGGTGTCCTTGGCACGTGGTTCTGACATGTCTGAGAGGTGCTTCCGACATGCCCGGCAGGTGATTCCGGTGTGTTCGCCAAGTGTTTCTGGTGTAGCCGGCAGGTGATTTTGCATGTCCAGGGGTGGTTCCGGCGAGTCGCGCCGGTGGTTCCGGCGTGTCTGGCAGGTGGTTCCGGTCTGTCCGGCAGGGTGTTCTGGGGTGTCCGGCAAGAGGTTCTGGCACGTCTGAGAGATTGTGACAGCATGCCCTTCACGTGATTCCGGCTTGTCTGCCAAGTGCTTCTGGTGTAGCAGGCAGGTGATTTTGGCGTGTCTGGCAGGTGTTTCTTGCGAGTCGAGCAGGTGGCTCAGGCATGCTCAGCAGGTGCTTCTGGCGTCTCCGGCAGGTTGTTGTGGTGTGTCTGAGAGCTGCTTCTGGCACGTCTGGCAGATGATTCCGGAGTGACCACCAAGTGGTTCTGGCATACCCGGCCGGTGGCTTTTGCGTGTCAGGTAGGTGGTTCCGGCGAGTCGAGCAGGTGGTTCCAGTGTGCTCGGCAGGTGGTTCAGGCGGGTCTGGCAGGTGGTTTCCGTCTGTTCGGGGTGTGGTTCCGGCATCTCGGGCACATGGTTCTGGCACGTCTGAGATGTGGTTCGGGCAGGCCCGACAGGTGTTTCCGGAGTGTCCGCCAAGCGGTTCTGGCGTAGCTGGCAGGTTATATTGGCGTGACCGGCAGGTGCTTCCAGCAAACCCGGCAGTTGATTCCGAAGTGTTCACCAACTGGTTGTGGCGTAGCGGGCAGGTGATTTCGGCGTGTCCAGCAGGTGGTTCTGTGGAGTGGATCAGGAACTTCCGGCATTCTCAGCAGGTGCTTCCGCAGTCTCCAGCATGTTGTTGTGGCACCTCTGAGAGGTGGTTCCAACATGCACGGCAGGTGATTCTGGAGTGTCCGACAAGTGGTTGGGGAGTAGCCGGCTGGTGATTTTGGCGTGTCTGGCAGGTGGTTCTGGCGAGTCGAGCAGGTGGTTCCGGCGTGCTCGTCAGGTGGTTCAGGCGTGGCCGGCAGGTGGTTCCAGTCTGTCCAGTAATTGTTTCCAGCTTGTCCGGCACGTGGTTCTTGTACGTCTGAGAGGTGGTTCCGCCATGGCTGGCAGGTGATTCCGGACTGTCCCCCAGGTGGTTCTGGCATAGCCAGCAGTTGATATTGGCCTGTCCGGCCGGTGGATCCAGCGAGTCGAGCAGGTGGCTGTGGCGTGTTCAGCAGGTGATTCTGGCGTGTCTGGCAGGTGGTTCCGTTCTGTCCGATAGGTCGTTCCGGCATGTCTGGCACGTGCTTCTGGAACGTGTGAGAGGTGGTTCTGGCATGCCAGGCAGGTGATTCTGGAGTGTCGGGTAAGTGGTTCTGGTGTAGCCGAAAGTTCATTTTGGCGTGTCCAGCACGTGGGTCGTGCGATTCGAGCAGGTTGTTCCGGAGTGCTCGGCAGGTGGTTCCAGTCTGTCCAGGACGTGGTTCCAGCGTGTCCGGCTCGTGGTTCCGTTACATCTGAGAGGTGGTTCCTGCATGCCCGGCAGGTGATTCCGGACTGTCCGCCAGATGGTTCTCGCATAGCCAGCTGTTGATTTTGGCCTGTCTGGCAGGTGCTCCCGGTGAGTCGAACAGGTGGCTCCGGCGTGCTCGGCAGGTGGTTCAGGCGGGTCTGGCACGTGGTCTCCGTCTGTTCGGGGTGTGGTTCCGGCATCACACGCACAAGGTTCTGGCACGTCTGAGATGTAGTTCTGGCCGGCCCGACAGGTGTTTCCGCAGTGTCGACAAGTGGTTCTGGCGTAGTTGGCAGGTGATTTTGACATGACCGGCAGGTGGTTCCAGCAAGCCCGGCAGGTGATGGGGAAGTGTTCACCAACTGGTTGTGGCGAAGCCGGCAGGTGATTTTTGCATGACTGGCAGGTGGTTCTGGCGAGTCGAGCAGGTGGTTCCGGCATGCTCGGCAGGTGCTTCTGGTGTCATTGGCACGTGGTTCTGGCATGTCTGAGAGGTGGTTCTGGCATGCCAGGAAGGTGATTCTGGAGTGTCGGTTAAGTGGTTCTGGTGTAGCCGGCAGTTCCTTTTGGCGTGTCCGGCACGATTGTCCTGCCAGTCGAGCAGGTGGTTCCGGCGAGCTCGGCAGGTGGTTCCAGTCTGTCCAGGATGTGGTTCCAGCGTGTCCGGAACGTGGTTCTGTTACGTCTGAGAGGTGGTTCCTGCATGCCAGGCAGGTGATTTTGGACTGTACGCCAGGTGGTTCTAGCATAGCCAGCTGTTGATTTTGGCCTGTCTGGCAGGTGGTTCCGGCCTATCGAGCAGGCGGCTCCGGCGTGCTCGGCAGGTGGTTCCGGGATGTCTGGCAGGTGGTTCCGGTCTGTCCGGTAGGTGTTTCCGGCGTGTCCGACACGTCCTTCTTGCATGTCTAAGAGGTGGTTCCGGCATGCCCGGCAGGTTATTCCGGAGTGTCTGCCGAGTGGTTCTGGCGTAGCCAGCAGGTGATTTTGGCGTGTCCAGCAGGTGGTCCTCGGGAGTGGATCAGGTGGTTCCGGCATACTCGGCAGGTGGTACCGGCGTGTCCGGAACATGGTTCTGGCAAGTCTGAGAGGTGGTTCCGGCATGCCCGACCTGTGATTCCGGAGTATCCGCCAAGTGGTTCTGGCGTACTCGGCAGGTGATTTTGGCGAGTCCGGCAGGTGTTTCTTGCGAGTCGAGCAGGTGGCTCAGGCATGCTCAGCAGGTGCTTCCGGCGTGTCCGGCATGTGGTTCTGGTGTGTCTGAGAGCTGGTTCTGGCATGTCCGGCAGATGATTTCGGAGTGTCCACAAAGTGGTTCTGGCATACCTGGCAGGTGATTTTGACGTGTGCGGCAGGTGGTTCTGGCAAGTCGAGCAGGTGGTTCCGGCGTGCTCGGCAGGTGCTTCCGGTGTCCTTGGCACGTGGTTCTGACATGTCTGAGAGGTGCTTCCGACATGCCCGGCAGGTGATTCCGGTGTGTTCGCCAAGTGTTTCTGGCGTAGCCGGCAGGTGATTTTGCATGTCCAGGGGTGGTACCGGCGAGTCGCGCCGGTGGTTCCGGCGTGTCCGGCAGGTGGTTCCGGTCTGTCCGGCAGGGTGTTCTGGGGTGTCCGGCACGAGGTTCTGGCACGTCTGAGAGATTGTGACGGCATGCCCTTCACGTGATTCCGGCTTGTCTGCCAAGTGCTTCTGGTGTAGCAGGCAGGTGATTTTGGCGTGTCTGGCAGGTGTTTCTTGCGAGTCGAGCAGGTGGCTCAGGCATGCTCAGCAGGTGCTTCTGGCGTCTCCGGCAGGTTGTTCTGGTGTGTCTGAGAGCTGCTTCTGGCATGTCTGGCAGATGATTCCGGAGTGACCACCAAGTGGTTCTGGCATACCCGGCCGGTGGCTTTTGCGTGTCAGGTAGGTGGTTCCGGCGAGTCGAGCAGGTGGTTCCAGTGTGCTCGGCAGGTGGTTCAGGCGGGTCTGGCAGGTGGTTTCAGTCTGTTCGGGGTGTGGTTCCGGCATCTCGGGCACATGGTTCTGGCACGTCTGAGATGTGGTTCTGGCAGGCCCGACAGGTGTTTCCGGAGTGTCCGCCAAGCGGTTCTGGCGTAGCTGGCAGGTGATATTGGCGTGACCGGCAGGTGCTTCCAGTAAACCCGGCAGTTGATTCCGAAGTGTTCACCAACTGGTTGTGGCGTAGCGGGCAGGTGATTTCGGCGTGTCCAGCAGGTGGTTTTGTGGAGTGGATCAGGAACTTCCGGCATTCTCAGCAGGTGCTTCCGCAGTCTCCAGCATGTTGTTGTGGCACCTCTGAGAGGTGGTTCCAACATGCCCGGCAGGTGATTCTGGAGTGTCCGACAAGTGGTTGGGGAGTAGCCGGCTGGTGATTTTGGCGTGTCTGGCAGGTGGTTCTGGCGAGTCAAGCAGGTGGTCCCGGCGTGTCCGGCTGGTGATTCCGGCTGTCCTGGAGGTGGTTCCGGAGTCTCTGCCGAGTGGTTGTGGTGTAGCCGGCAGGTGATTTTGGCGTGTCCGGCAGGTGGTTCTGGCGAGTCGAGCAGGTGGTTCCGGCGTGTCCGGCAGGTGTTTGCAGTCTGTCCATGACGTGGTTCCGGCATGCCCTCCAGGTGATTCTGGAGTGTCCACCAAGTGGTTTTGGTATAGCCGGCATATGATTTTGGACAGTCAGGGAGGTGGTTCCGGCATGTCCAGCAGGTGTTTCCGGCGAGTTCGGCAGTTGCTTCCAGTCTCTCCGGCATGTGGTTCTGGCACCACTGAGAGGTGGTTCCGGCATGCCCGGCAGCTGATACCGGAGTGTCTGCCGAGTGGTTGTGGCGTAGCCGGCAGGTGATTTTGGCATGTCTGGCAGGCGGTTCTGGCGAGTCGAGCAGGTGGTTCCGGCGTGCTCGGCAGGTGGTTCAGGCGTGGCCGGCAGGTGGTTCCAGTCTGTCCAGTAATTGCTTCCAGCTGGTCCGGCGTGGTTCTTGTACGTCTGAGAGGGGGTTCCGCCATGGCTGGCAGGTGATTCCGGACTGTCCCCCAGGTGGTTCTGGCATAGCCAGCAGTTGATATTGGCCTGTCCGGACAGTGGATCCAGCGAGTCGAGCAGGTGGCTGTGGCGTGTTCAGCAGGTGATTCTGGCTTATCTGGCAGGTGGTTCCGTTCTGTCCGATAGGTCATTCCGACATGTCTGGCACGTGCTTCTGGAACGTGTGAGAGGAGGTTCTGGCATGCCAGGCAGGTGATTCTGGAGTGTCGGGTAAGTGGTTCTGGTGTAGCCGAAAGTTCATTTTGGCGTGTCCAGCACGTGGATCGTGCGATTCGAGCAGGTGGTTAGGGAGTGCTCGGCAGGTGGTTCCAGTCTGTCCAGGACGTGGTTCCAGCGTGTCCGGCTCATGGTTCCGTTACATCTGAGAGGTGGTTCCTGCATGCCCGGCAGGTGATTCCGGACTGTCCGCCAGATGGTTCTCGCATAGCCAGCTGTTGATTTTGGCCTGTCTGGCAGGTGCTCCCGGTGAGTCGAACAGGTGGCTCCGGCGTGCTCGGCAGGTGGTTGAGGCGGGTCTGGCAGGTGGTCTCCGTCTATTCGGGGTGTGGTTCCGGCATCACACGCACAAGGTTCTGGCACGTCTGAGATGTAGTTCTGGCCGGCCCGACAGGTGTTTCCGAAGTGTCGACAATTGGTTCTGGCGTAGTTGGCAGGTGATTTTGACATGACCGGCAGGTGGTTCCAGCAAGCCCGGCAGGTGATGGGGAAGTGTTCAGCAACTGGTTGTGGCGAAGCCGGCAGGTGATTTTTGCATGACTGGCAGGTGGTTCTGGCGAGTCGAGCAGGTGGTTCCGGCATGCTCGGCAGGTGCTTCTGGTGTCATTGGCACGTGGTTCCGGCATGCCCGGCAGGTGATTCCGGAGTGTTTGCCAAGTGGTTCTGGTGTAGCCGGCAGGTGATTTTGCATGTGTGGCAGTGGTTCCGGCGGGTCGAGCCGGTGGTTCCCGCGTGTCCGGCAGGTGGTTGCAGTCTGTCAGGCAGGTGGTTCTGAGGTGTCCGGCAGGAGGTTCTGGCACGTCTGTGAGGTTGTGCCGGCATGCCCTTCACGTGATTCCGGCTTGTCCCCCAAGTGGTTCTGGTGTAGCGGGCAGGTGATTTTGGTGTGTCCTGCAGGTGGGACCGGTGAGTCAAGAAGGTGGTTCCGGCGAGTGTTTCCTGTGGTTCCAGTCTGTCCGGGAGATGGTTCCGGCCTGTCCGGCACGTGCTTCTGGCACTTCTGAGAGGTTGTGCTGGCATGCCCGGCAGGTGATTCCGGAGCGTCCGCCAAGTGGTTCTGGCGTAGCCGGCAGGTGATTTTGGCGTGTCCGGCACGTGGTTCTGGTACGTCTCAGAGGTGGTTCCACATGCTCAACAGGTGATTCCGGACTGTCTGCCACATGGTTCTGGCGCGTCTGAGAGGTGGTTCCAGCATGCCCGGCAGGTCATCCTGGAGAGTCCTCCAAGTGGTTGTGGAGTAGCCCGCAGGTGATTTTGGCGTGTCCGGCAGGTGGTTCCGTCGTGCTCGGCAGGTGGTTCAGGCGTGGCCGACAGGTGGTTCCGTCGTGCTCGGCAGGTGGTTCCGGTCTGTCCGGTAGGTGTTTCCGGCGTGTCCGACACGTCCTTCTGGCATGTCTAAGAGGTGGTTCCGGCATGCCCGGCAGCTTATTCCGGGGTGTCTGCCGAGTGGTTCTGGCGTAGCCAGCAGGTGATTTTGGCTGTCCAGCAGGTGGTCCTCGGGAGTGGATCAGGTGGTTCCGGCATACTCGGCAGGTGGAACCCGCGTGTCCGGAACATGGTTCTGGCAAGTCTGAGAGGTGGTTCCGGCATGCCCGACCTGTGATTCCGGAGTGTCCGCCAAGTGGTTCTGGCGTACTCGGCAGGTGATTTTGGCGTGTCCGGCAGGTGTTTCTTGCGAGTCGAGCAGGTGGCTCAGGCATGCTCAGCAGGTGCTTCCGGTGTGTCCGGCATGTGGTTCTGATGTGTCTGAGAGCTGGTTCTGGCATGTCCGGCAGATGATTTCGGAGTGTCCACAAAGTGGTTCTGGCATACCTGGCAGGTGATTTTGGCGTGTCCGGCAGGTGGTTCTGGCGAGTCGAGCAGGTGGTTCCGGAGTGCTCGGTAGGTGCTTCCGGTGTCCTTGGCACGTGGTTCTGACATGTCTGAGAGGTGCTTCCGACATGCCCGGCAGGTGATTCCGGTGTGTTCGCCAAGTGTTTCTGGCGTAGCCGGCAGGTGTTTTTGCATGTCCGGGTGTGGTTCCGGCGAGTCGCGCCGGTGGTTCCGGCGTGTCCGGCAGGTGGTTCCGGTCTGTCCTTCAGGGTGTTCTGGGGTGTCCGGCACGAGGTTCTGGCACGTCTGAGAGATTGTGACGGCATGCCCTTCACGTGATTCCTGCTTGTCTGCCAAGTGCTTCTGGTGTAGCAGGCAGGTGATTTTGGTGCGTCTGGCAGGTGGTTCTAGCATAGCCAGCTGTTGATTTTGGCCTGTCTGGCAGGTGGTTCCGGCCTATCGAGCAGGCGGCTCCGGCGTGCTCGGCAGGTGGTTCCGGGATGTCTGGCAGGTGGTTTCGGTCTGTCCGGTAGGTGTTTCCGGCGTGTCCGACACGTCCTTCTGGCATGTCTAAGAGGTGGTTCCGGCATGCCCGGCAGGTTATTCCGGAGTGTCTGCCGAGTGGTTCTGGCGTAGCCAGCAGGTGATTTTGGCGTGTCCAGCAGGTGGTCCTCGGGAGTGGATCAGGTGGTTCCGGCATACTCGGCAGGTGGTACCGGCGTGTCCGGAACATGGTTCTGGCAAGTCTGAGAGGTGGTTCCGGCATGCCCGACCTGTGATTCCGGAGTATCCGCCAAGTGGTTCTGGCGTACTCGGCAGGTGATTTTGGCGAGTCCGGCAGGTGTTTCTTGCGAGTCTAGCAGGTGGCTCAGGCATGCTCAGCAGGTGCTTCCGGCGTGTCCGGCATGTGGTTCTGGTGTGTCTGAGAGCTGGTTCTGGCATGTCTGGCAGATGATTTCGGAGTGTCCACAAAGTGGTTCTGGCATACCTGGCAGGTGATTTTGACGTGTGCGGCAGGTGGTTCTGGCAAGTCGAGCAGGTGGTTCCGGCGTGCTCGGCAGGTGCTTCCGGTGTCCTTGGCACGTGGTTCTGACATGTCTGAGAGGTGCTTCCGACATGCCCGGCAGGTGATTCCGGTGTGTTCGCCAAGTGTTTCTGGCGTAGCCGGCATGTGATTTTGCATGTCCAGGGGTGGTTCCGGCGAGTCGCGCCGGTGGTTCCGGCGTGTCCGGCTGGTGGTTCCGGTCTGTCCGGCAGGGTGTTCTGGGGTGTCCGGCACGAGGTTCTGGCACGTCTGAGAGATTGTGACAGCATGCCCTTCACGTGATTCCGGCTTGTGTGCCAAGTGCTTCTGGTGTAGCAGGCAGGTGATTTTGGCGTGTCTGGCAGGTGTTTCTTGCGAGTCGAGCAGGTGGCTCAGGCATGCTCAGCAGGTGCTTCTGGCGTCTCCGGCAGGTTGTTGTGGTGTGTCTGAGAGCTGCTTCTGGCATGTCTGGCAGATGATTCCGGAGTGACCACCAAGTGGTTCTGGCATACCCGGCCGGTGGCTTTTGCGTGTCAGTTAGGTGGTTCCGGCGAGTCGAGCAGGTGGTTCCAGTGTGCTCGGCAGGTGGTTCAGGCGGGTCTGGCAGGTGGTTTCCGTCTGTTCGGGGTGTGGTTCCGGCATCTCGGGCACATGGTTCTGGCACGTCTGAGATGTGGTTCTGGCAGGCCCGACAGGTGTTTCCGGAGTGTCCGCCAAGCGGTTCTGGCGTAGCTGGCCGTTGATATTGGCGTGACCGGCAGGTGCTTCCAGCAAGCCCGGCAGTTGATTCCGAAGTGTTCACCAACTGGTTGTGGCGTAGCCGGCAGGTGATTTTGGCGTGTCCAGCAGGTGGTTCTGTGGAGTGGATCAGGAACTTCCTGCCTTCTCAGCAGGTGCTTCCGCAGTCTCCAGCATGTTGTTGTGGCACCTCTGAGAGGTGGCTCCAACATGCCCGGCAGGTGTCTCTGGAGTGTCCGACAAGTGGTTGTGGAGTACCCGGCTGGTGATTTTGGCGTGTCCGCCAGGTGGTTCTGGCGAGTCAAGCAGGTGGTACCGGCGTGTCCGGCAGGTGATCCCAGTCGGTCCTGGAGGTGGTTCCGGAGTCTCTGCCGAGTGGTTCTGGAGTAGCCGGCAGGTTGTTTTGGCGTGACCGGCAGGTGAATCCGGCAAGAGCGGCAGGTGATTCCGAAGTGTTCACCAACTGGTTGTGTCGTAGCTGGCAGGTGATTTTGGCGTGTCCAGCAGGTGGTTCTGGCGAGTCGAGAAGGTGGTTCTGCCATGTCCGGCAGGTGTTTGCAGTCTGTCCATGACGTGGTTTCGGCATGCCCTCCAGGTGATTCAGGAGTGTCCACCAAGTGGTTTTGGCATAGCCGGCATATGATTTTGGACTGTCAGGCAGGTGGTTCCGGCATGTCCAGCAGGTGTTTCCGGCGAGTTCGGCAGTTGCTTCCAGACTCTCCGGCATGTGGTTCTGGCACCTCTGAGAGGTTGTTCCGGCATGCCCGGCATGTGATTCCGGAGTGTTCGCCAAGTGGTTCTGGCGTAGCCAGCAGGTGATTTTGCATGTCCGGCGTTGGTTCCGGCGGGTCGAGCCGGTGGTTCCGGCCTGTCTGGCAGGTGGTTGCGGTCTGTCCGACAGGTGGTGCTGGGGTGTCCGCCACGTGCTTCTGGTACGTCTGAGAGGTGGTTCCAGCATGCCCGGCAGGTCATCCCGGAGAGTTCTCCAAGTGGTTCTGGTGTAGCCCGCAGGTGATTTTGGCGTGTCCGGCAGGTGGTTCCATCGTGCTCAGCAGGTGGTTCAGGCGTGGCCGGCAGGTGGTTCCAGTCTGTCCAGTAAGTGTTTCCAGCTTGTCCGGCACGTGGTTCTTGTACGTCTGAGATGTTGTTCCGCCATGGCTGGCAGGTGATTCCGGATTGTGCCCCAGGTGGTTCTGGCATAGCCAGCAGTTGATATTGGCCTGTCCGGACGGTGGATCCGGCGAGTCGAGCAGGTGGCTGTGGCGTGTTCAGCAGGTGGTTCCGGGGTGTCTGGCAGGTGGTTCCGTTCTGTCCGATAGGTCGTCCCGGCAAGTCCGGCACGTGCTTCTGGAACATGTGAGAGGTGGTTCTGGCATGCCAGGCAGGTGATTCTGGAGTGTCGGGTGAGTGGTACTGGTGTAGCCGAAAGTTCATTTTGGCGTGTCCAGCACGTGGGTCGTGCGAGTCGAGCAGCTGGTTCCGGAGTGCTCGGCAGCTGGTTCCAGTCTGTCCAGGACGTGGTTCCAGCGTGTCCGGCTCGTGGTTCCGTTACATCTGAGAGGTGGTTCCTGCATGCCCGGCAGGTGATTCCGGACTGTCCGCCAGATGGTTCTCGCATAGCCAGCTGTTGATTTTGGCCTGTCTGGCAGGTGCTTCCGGTTAGTCGAACAGGTGGCTCCGGCGTGCTCGGCAGGTGGTTCAGGCGGGTCTGGCAGGTGGTCTCCGTCTGTTCGGGGTGTGGTTCCGGCATCACACGCACAAGGTTCTGGCACGTCTGAGATGTAGTTCTGGTCGGCCCGACAGGTGTTTCCGGAGTGTCGACAAGTGGTTCTGCATAGTTGGCAGGTGATTCTGACATGACCGGCAGGTGGTTCCAGCAAGCCCGGCAGGTGATGGGGAAGAGTTCACCAACTGGTTGTGGCGAAGCCGGCAGGTGATTTTGCATGACTGGCAGGTGGTTCTGGCGAGTCGAGCAGGTGGTTCCGGCATGCCCGGAATGTGATTCCGGAGTGTTTGCCAAGTGGTTCTGGTGTAGCCGGCAGGTGATTTTGCATGTCTGGCAGTGGTTCCGGCGGGTCCAGCCGGTGGTTCCCACGTGTCCGGCAGGTGGTTGCAGTCTGTCTGGCAGGTGGTTCTGAGGTGTCTGGCAGGAGGTTCTGGCACGTCTGTGAGGTTGTGCCGGCATGCCCTTCACGTGATTCCGGCTTGTCCCCTAAGTGGTTCTGGTGTAGCGGGCAGGTGATTTTGGTGTGTCCTGCAGGTGGGACTGGTGAGTCAAGCAGGTGGTTCCGGCGAGTGTTTCCTGTGGTTCCAGTCTGTCCCGGAGATGGTTTCGGATTCTCCGGCACGTGCTTCTGGCACTTCTGAGAGGTTGTGCTGACATGCCCGGCAGGTGATACCAGAGTGTCCGCCAAGTGGTTCTGGTGTAGCCGGCAGGTGATTATGGCGTGTCCGGCAGGTGGTTCTGGTACGTCTCAGAGGTTGTTCCACATGCCCAACAGGTGATTCCGGACTGTCTGCCATATGGTTCTGGCACGTCTGAGAGGTGGTTCCAGCATGCCCGGCAGGTCATCCCGGAGAGTCCTCCAAGTGGTTGTGGAGTAGCCCGCAGGTGATTTTGGCGTGTCCGGCAGGTGGTTCCGTCGTTTTCGGCAGGTGGCTCAGGCGTGGCCGGCAGGTGGTTCCAGTCTGTCCAGTACGTGTTTCCAGATTGTCCGGCACGTGGTTCTGATACGTCTGAGAGGTGGTTCCGCCATGGCTGGCATGTGATACCGGACTGTGCCCCAGGTGGTTCTGGCATAGCCAGCAGTTGATATTGGCCTGTCCGGCCGGTGGATCCGGCGAGTCGAGCAGGTGGCTGTGGCGTGTTCAGCAGGTGGTTCCCGCGTGTCTGGCAGGTGGTTCCGTTCTGTCCGATAGGTTGTTCCCGTATGTCCGGCACGTGCTTCTGGAACGTGTGAGAGGTGGTTCTGGCATGCCTGGCAGGTGATTCTGGAGTGTCGGTTACGTGGTTCTGGTGTAGCCGGCAGTTCCTTTTGGCGTGTCCGGCACGATTGTCCTGCTAGTCGAGCAGGTGGTTCCGGCGAGCTCGGCAGGTGGTTCCAGTCTGTCCAGGATGTGGTTCCAGCGTGTCCGGAACGTGGTTCTGTTACGTCTGAGAGGTGGTTCCTGCATGCCAGGCAGGTGATTTTGGACTGTCCGCCAGGTGGTTCTAGCATAGCCAGCTGTGGATTTTGGCCTGTCTGGCAGGTGAATCCGGTGACTCGAACAGGTGGCTCCGGCGTGCTCGGCAGGTGGTTCAGGCGGGTCTGGCAGGTGGTTTCCGTCTGTTCGGGGTGTGGTTTCAGCATCTCGGGCACATGGTTCTGGCACGTCTGAGATGTGGTTCTGGCAGGCCCGACAGGTGTTTCCGGAGTGTCCGCCAAGCGGTTCTGACGTAGCTGGCAGGTGATATTGGCGTGACCGGCAGGTGCTTCCAGCAAGCCCGGCAGTTGATTCCGAAGTGTTCACCAACTGGTTGTGGCATAGCCGGCAGGTGATTTTGGAGTGTCCAGCAGGTGGTTCTGTGGAGTGGATCAGGAACTTCCGGCATTCTCAGCAGGTGCTTCCGCAGTCTCCAGCATGTTGTTGTGGCACCTCTGAGAGGTGGTTCCAACATGCACGGCAGGTGATTCTGGAGTGTCCGACAAGTGGTTGTGGAGTAGCCGGCTGGTGATTTTGGCGTGTCCGGCAGGTGGTTCTGGCGAGTCAAGCAGGTGGTCCCGGCATGCTCGGCAGGTGCTTCTGGTGTCAATGGCACGTGGTTCTGGCATGTCTGAGAGGTGGTTCCGGCATGCCCGGCAGGTGATTCCGGAGTGTTTGCCAAGTGGTTCTGGTGTAGCCGGCAGGTGATTTTGCATGTCTGGCAGTGGTTCCGGCGGGTCGAGCCGGTGGTTCCCGCCTGTCCGGCAGGTGGTTGGAGTCTGTCTGTCAGGTGGTTCTGAGGTGTCCGGCAGGAGGTTCTGGAACGTCTGTGAGGTAGTGCCGGCATGCCCTTCACGTGATTCCGGCTTGTGCCCCAAGTGGTTCTGGTGTAGCGGGCAGGTGATTTTGGTGTGTCCTGCAGGTTGGACCGGTGAGTCAAGAAGGTGGTTCCGGCGAGTGTTTCCTGTGGTTCCAGTTTTTCCGGGAGATGGTTCCGGCCTGTCCGGCATGTGCTTCTGGCACTTCTGAGAGGTTGTGCTGGCATGCCCGGCAGCTGATTCCGGAGTGTCTGCCAAGTGGTTCTGGCGTAGCCGGCAGGTGATTTTGGCGTGTCCGGCAGGTGGTTCTTGTGCGTCTCAGAGGTGGTTCCACATGCCCAACAGGTGATTCCGGACTGTCTGCCACATGGTTCTGGCACGTCTGAGAGGTGGTTCCAGCATGCCCGGCAGGTCATCCCGGAGAGTCCTCCAAGTGGTTCTGGAGTAGCCCGCAGGAGATTTTGGCGTGTCCGGCAGGTGGTTCCGTCGTGCTCGACAGGTGGCTCAGGCGTTGCCGGCAGGTGGTTCCAGTCTGTCCAGTACGTGTTTCCAGATTGTCCGGCACGTGGTTCTGGCACGTCTGAGAGGTGGTTCCGCCATGGCTGGCAGGTGATTCCGGACTGTCCCCCAGGTGGTTCTCGCACAGCCAGCTGTTGATTTTGGCCTGTCTGGCCGGAGGTTCCGGCAAGGGGAGCAGGTGGCTCTGGCGTACTCGGCACGTGGTTCCGGCATGTCAGGCAGGTGGTTCCGGTCTGTCCCGTAGGTCGTTCCGGCATGGCTGGCACGTGCTTCTGGCACGTCTGAGAGGTGGTTCTGGCATGCCAGGCAGGTGATTCTGGAGTGTCGGTTAAGTGGTTCTGGTGTAGCCGGCAATACCTTTTGGCGTGTCCGGCACGATTGTCCTGCCAGTCGAGCAGGTGGTTCCGGCGAGCTCGGCAGGTGGTTCCAGTCTGTCCAGGATGTGGTTCCAGCGTGTCCGGAACGTGGTTCTGTTACGTCTGAGAGGTGGTTCCTGCATGCCAGGCAGGTGATTTTGGACTGTCCGCCAGGTGGTTCTAGCATAGCCAGCTGTGGATTTTGGCCTGTCTGGCAGGTGGTTCCGGCCTATTGAGAAGGCGGCTCCGGCGTGATCCGCAAGTGGTTCCGGGATGTCTGGCAAGTGGTTCCGGTCTGTCCGGTAGGTGTTTCCGGCGTGTCCGACACGTCCTTCTGGCATGTCTAAGAGGTGGTTCCGGCATGCCCGGCAGGTTATTCAGGAGTGTCTGCCGAGTGGTTCTTGCGTAGCCAGCAGGTGATTTTGGCGTGTCTGGCAGGTGTTTCTTGCGAGTCGAGCAGGTGGCTCAGGCATGCTCAGCAGGTGCTTCTGGCGTCTCCGGCAGGTTGTTGTGGTGTGTCTGAGAGCTGCTTCTGGCATGTCTGGCAGATGATTCCGGAGTGACCACCAAGTGGTTCTGGCATACCCGGCTGGTGGTTTTTGCGTGTCAGGTAGGTGGTTCCGGCGAGTCGAGCAGGTGGTTCCAGTGTGCTCGGCAGGTGGTTCAGGCGGGTCTGGCAGGTGGTTTCAGTCTGTTCGGGGTGTGGTTCCGGCATCTCGGGCACATGGTTCTGGCACGTCTGAGATGTGGTTCTGGCAGGCCTGACAGGTGTTTCCGGAGTGTCCGCCAAGCGGTTCTGGCGTAGCTGGCAGGTGATATTGGCGTGACCGGCAGGTGCTTCCAGCAAGCCCGGCAGTTGATTCCGAAGTGTTCACCAACTGGTTGTGGCGTAGCCGGCAGGTGATTTTGGCGTGTCCAGCAGGTGGTTCTGTGGAGTGGATCAGGAACTTCCGGCCTTCTCAGCAGGTGCTTCCGCAGTCCCCAGCATGTTGTTGTGGCACCTCTGAGAGGTGGACCAACATGCCCGGCAGGTGATTCTGGAGTGTCCGACAAGTGGTTGTGGAGTAGCCGGCTGGTGATTTTGGCGTGTCCGGCAGGTGGTTCCAGCGAGTCGAGCAGGTGGTTCCGGCGTGTCCGGCAGGTGGTTGCAGTCTGTCCATGACGTGATTCCGGCATGCCCTCCAGGTGATTCTGGAGTGTCCACCAAGTGGTTTTGGCATAGCCGGCATATGATTTTGGACTGTCAGGCAGGTGGTTCCGGCATGTCCAGCAGGTGTTTCCGGCGAGTTCGGGAGTTGCTTCCAGTCTCTCCGGCATGTGGTTCTGGCACCTCTGAGATGTGGTTCAAGCATGCCCGACAGCTGACACCCGAGTGTCTGCCGAGTGGTTGTGGCATAGCCGGCAGGTGATTTTGGCGTGTCCGGCAGGTGGTTCTGGCGAGTCGAGCAGGTGGTTCCGGCGTGCTCGGCAGGTGCTTCCGGTGTCCTTGGCACGTGGTTCTGGCATGTCTGAGAGGTGGTTCCGGAATGCACGGCAGGTGATTCCGGAGTGTTCGCCAAGTGGTTCTGGCGTAGCCGGCAGGTGATTTTGCATGTCCGTCTGTGGTTCCGGCGGGTCGAGCCGGTGGTTCCGGCGTGTCCGGCAGGTAGTTGCGGTCTGTCCAGCAGGTGGTGCTGGGGTGTCCGCCACGTGCTTCTGGTACGTCTGAGAGGTGGTTCCAGCATGCCCGGCAGGTCATCCCGGAGAGTTCTCCAAGTGGTTCTGGTGTAGCCCGCAGGTGATTTTGGCGTGTCCGGCAGGTGGTTCCATCGTGATCGGCAGGTGGTTCAGGCGTGGCCGGCAGGTGGTTCCAGTCTGTCCAGTAAGTGTTTCCAGCTTGTCCGGCACATGGTTCTTGTACGTCTGAGAGGTGGTTCCGCCATGGCTGGCAGGTGATTCCGGACTGTCCCCCAGGTGGTTCTGGCATAGCCAGCAGTTGATATTGGCCTGTCCGGCTGGTGGATCCGGTGAGTCGAGCAGGTGGCTGTGGCGTGTTCAGCAGGTGGTTCCGGGGTGTCTGGCAGGTGGTTCGGTTCTGTCCGATAGGTCGTTCCAGCAAGTCCGGCACGTGCTTCTGGAACGTGTGAGAGGTGGTTCTGGAATGCCAGACAGGTGATTCTGGAATGTCGGGTAAGTGGTTCTGGTGTAGCCGAAAGTTCATTTTGGCGTGTCCAGCACGTGGGTCGTGCGATTCGAGCAGGTGGTTCCGGAGTGCTCGGCAGGTGGTTCCAGTCTGTCCAGGACGTGGTTCCAGCGTGTCCGGCTCGTGGTTCCGTTACATCTGAGAGGTGGTTCCTGCATGCCCGGCAGGTGATTCCGGACTGTCCGCCAGATGGTTCTCGCATAGCCAGCTGTTGATTTTGGCCTGTCTGGCAGGTGGTTCCGGCAAGGGGAGCAGGTGGCTCTGGCGTGCTCGGCAGGTGGTTCCGGCATGTCAGGCAGGTGGTTCCGGTCTGTCCTGGAAGTGGTTCCAGAGTCTCTGCCGAGTGGTTGTGGTGTAGCCGGCAGGTGATTTTGGCGTGTCCGGCAGGTGGTTCTGGCGAGTCGAGTAGGTGGTTCCGGTGTGTCCGGCAGGTGTTTGCAGTCTGTCCATGACGTGGTTCTGGCATGCCCTCCAGGTGATTCTGGAGTGTCCACCAAGTGGTTTTGGCATAGCCGGCATATGATTTTGGACTGTCAGGCAGTTGGTTGCGGCATGTCCAGCAGGTGTTTCCGGCGAGTTCGGCATTTGCTTCCAGTCTATCCGGCATGTGGTACTGGCACCTCTGAGAGGTGGTTCCGGCATGCCCGGCAGCTGATACCGGAGTGTCTGCCGAGTCGTTGTGGCATAGCCGGCAGGTGATTTTGGCGTGTCCGGCAGGTGGTTCAGGCGAGTTGAGCAGGTGGTTCCAACGTGCTTGGCAGGTGCTTCCGGCGTCTCTGGCACGTGTTTCTGGCACATCTGACGGGTGGTTCCGGCATGCCCGAAAGGTGATTCCGGTCTGTCCGGTAGGTGGTTCCAGCCTGCACGGCATGTGGTTCTGGTTCGTCTCAGAGGTGGTTGCGCATGCCCAACAGGTGATTCCGGACTGTCCGCCACATGGTTCTGGCACGTCTGAGAGGTGGTTCCGGCATGCCCGTCAGGTCATCCCAGAGAGTCCGCCAAGTGGTTCTGGCATAACACGCAGGTGATTTTGGCGTGTCTGGCAGGTTGTTCCGTTGTGCTTGGCAGGTGGTTCATGCTTGGCCGGCAGGTGGTTCCAGACTGTCCAGGACGTGTTTCCAGCTTCTCCGGCAGGTGGTTCTGGTACGTCTGAGAGGTGGTTCCGCCATGGCTGGCAGGTGATTCCGGACCGTCCCCCAGGTGGTTCTGGCATAGCCAGCAGTTGATATTGGCCTGTCCGGCAGGTGGTTCCAGCGAGTCGAACAGGTGGCTCCGGCGTGCTCGGCAGGTGGTTCCGGTCTGTCCGGTAGGTGATTCCGGCGTGTCCAGCACGTGCTTCCGGCACGTCTGAGAGGTGGTTCCGGCATGCGCGACAGGTGATTTCGGAGTGTCCGCCAGGTGGTTCTGGCGTACCCTGCAGGTGATTTTGGCGTGTCCGGCAGGTGTTTCTGGGGAGTCGAGCAGGTGGCTCCGGCATGCTCGGCAGGTGCTTCCGGCGTCTCCGGCACGTGGTTCTGGTGTGTCTGAGAGCTGGTTCCGGCATGTCCGGCAGATGTTACCGGAGTGTCCGCCAAGTGGTTCTGGCATACCCGGCTGGTGATTTTGGCATGTCAGGTAGGTGGTTCCGGCGAGTCGAGCAGGTGGCTCCGGCGTGCTCGGCAGGTTGTTCAGACGGGTCTGGCAGGTGTTTTCCGTCTGTTCGGGGTGTGGTTCCAGCATCTCATGCACATGGTTCTGGCACGTCTGAGATGTGCTTCCGGCCGGCCCGACAGGTGTTTCCACAGTGTCCGCCAAGTGGTACTGGCGTAGTTGGCAGGTGATTTTGGCATGACCGGCAGGTGGTTCCAGCAAGCCCGGCAGGTGATTCCGAAGTCTTACCCAACTGGTTGTGGCGTAGCCGGCAGGTGATTTTTGCGTGTCCGGCAGGTGGTTCTGGCGAGTATAGCAGGTGGTTCCGGCGTGCTCGGCAGCTGCTTCCGGGGTCATTGGCACGTGGTTCTGGCATATCTGAGAGGTGGTTCCGGCATGCCCGGCAGGTGATTCCGGTCTGTCCGGTAGGTGGTGCCAGCCTGCACGGCATGTGGTTCTGGTACGTCTCAGAGGTGGTTGCGCATGCCCAACAGGTGATTCCGGACTGTCCACCACGTGGTTCTGGCACGTCTGAGAGGTGGTTCCGGCATGCCCAGCAGGCCATCCCAAAGAGTCCTCCAAGTGGTTCTGGAATAACACGCAGTTGATTTTGGCGTGTCTGGCAGGTTGTTCCGTTGTGCTTGGCAGGTGGTTCAGGCTTGGCCGGCAGGTGGTTCCAGGCTGTCCAGGACGTGTTTCCAGCTTCTCCGGCAGGTGCTTCTGGAACGTCTGAGAGGTGGTTCCGCCATGGCTGGCAGGTGATTCCGGACCGTCCCCCAGGTGGTTCTGGCATAGCCAGCAGTTGATATTGGCCTGTCCGGCAGGTGGTTCCAACGAGTCGAACAGGTGGCTCCGGCGTGCTCGGCAGGTGCTTCCGGGGTCATTGGCACGTGGTTCTGGCATATCTGAGAGGTGGTTCCGGCATGCCCGGCAGGTGACTCCGGAGTGTTCGCCAAGTGTTTCCGGCGTAGCCGGCAGGTGATTTTGCATGTCCAGCGGTCGTTCCGGCGGGTCGAGCAGGTGGTTCCGGCGTGTCCGGCAGGTGGTTCCGGTCTGTCCGGCAGGTGGTTCTGTGGTGTCCGGCACGAGGTTCAGTCTGAGAGGCTGTGCCGGCATGCCCCTCACGTGATTCCGCTTGTCCCTGAAGTGGTGCTGGTGTAGCGGGCAGTTGATTTTGGCGTGTCTGGCAGGTGGTTCAGGCGAGTTGAGCAGGTGGTTGCGACGTGCTCGGCTGGTGCTTCCAGCGTCCCCGGCACGAGTTTCTGGCACATCTGACTGGTGGTTCCGGCATGCCCAAAAGTTGATTCCGGTCTGTCCGGTAGGTGGTTCCGGCGTGCACGGCACGTGGTTCTGGTACGTCTCAGAGGTGGTTGCGTATGCCCAACAGGTGATTCCGGACTGTCCGCCACGTGCTTCTGGCAAGTCTGACAGGTGCTTCCAACATGCCCGGCAGGTCATTTCGGAGAGTCGTCCAACAGGTTCTAGCGTAGCCCGCAGGTGATTTTGGTGTGTCCGGCAGGTGGTTCCGCCGTGCTCGGCAGGTGGTTCAGGCATGGCCGTCACGTGGTTCCAGTCTGTCCAGGACGTGTTTCCAGCTTCTCCGGCAGGTGGTTCTGGTACGTCTGAGAGGTGGTTCTGGCATGCCAGGCAGGTGATTCTGGAGTGTCGGTTAAGTGGTTCTGGTGTAGCCGGCAGTTCCTTTTGGCGTGTCCGGCACGATTGTCCTGCCAGTCGAGCAGGTGGTTCTGGCGAGCTCGGCAGGTGGTTCCAGTCTGTCCAGTAAGTGTTTCCAGCTTGTCCGGCACGTGGTTCTTGTACGTCTGAGAGGTGGTTCCGCCATGGCTGGCAGGTGATTCCGGACTGTCCCCCAGGTGCTTCTGGCATAGCCAGCAGTTGATTTTGGCCTGTCTGGCAGGTGGTTCCGGCCTATCGAGCAGGCGGCGCCTGCGTGCTCGGCAGGTGGTTCCGGGATGTCTGGCAGGTGGTTCAGGTCTGTCCGGTAGGTGTTTCCGGCGTGTCCGACACGTCCTTCTGGCATGTCTAAGAGGTGGTTCCGGCATGCCCGGCAGGTTATTCCGGAGTGTCTGCCGAGTGGTTCTGGCGTAGCCAGCAGGTGATTTTGGCGTGTCCAGCAGGTGGTCCTCGGGAGTGGATCAGGTGGTTCCGGCATACTCGGCAGGTGGTACCGGCGTGTCCGGAACATGGTTCTGGCAAGTCTGAGAGGTGGTTCCGGCATGCCCGACCTGTGATTCCGGAGTGTCCGCCAAGTGGTTCTGGCGTACTCGGCAGGTGATTTTGGCGTGTCCGGCAGGTGTTTCTTGTGAGTCGAGCAGGTGGCTCAGGCATGCTCAGCAGGTGCTTCCGGCGTGTCCGGCATGTGGTTCTGGTGTGTCTGAGAGCTGGTTCTGGCATGTCCGGCAGATGATTTCGGAGTGTCCACAAAGTGGTTCTGGCATACCTGGCAGGTGATTTTGGCGTGTGCGGCAGGTGGTTCTGGCGAGTCGAGCAGGTGATTCCGGCGTGCTCGGCAGGTGCTTCCGGTGTCCTTGGCACGTGGTTCTGACATGTCTGAGAGATTCTTCTGACATGCCCGGCAGGTGATTCCAGTGTGTTCGCCAAGTGTTTCTGGCGTAGTCGGCAGGTGATTTTGCATGTCCGGGGGTGGTTCCGGCGAGTCGCGCCGGTGGTTCCGGCGTGTCCGGCAGGTGGTTCCGGTCTGTCCGGCAGGGTGTTCTGGGGTGTCCGGCACGAGGTTCTGGCACGTCTGAGAGATTGTGACGGCATGCCCTTCACGTGATTCTGGCTTGTCTGCCAAGTGCTTCTGGTGTAGCAGGCAGGTGATTTTGGCGTGTCTGGCAGGTGTTTCTTGCGAGTCGAGCAGGTGGCTCAGGCATGCTCAGCAGGTGCTTCTGGCGTCTCAGGCAGGTTGTTCTGGTGTGTCTGAGAGCTGCTTCTGGCATGTCTGGCAGATGATTCCGGAGTGACCACCAAGTGGTTCTGGCATACCCGGCCGGTGGCTTTTGCGTGTCAGGTAGGTGGTTCCGGCGAGTCGAGCAGGTGGTTCCAGTGTGCTCGGCAGGTGGTTCAGGCGGGTCTGGCAGGTGGTTTCAGTCTGTTCGGGGTGTGGTTCCGGCATCTCGGGCACATGGTTCTGGCACGTCTGAGATGTGGTTCTGGCAGGCCCGACAGGTGTTTCCGGAGTGTCCGCCAAGCGGTTCTGGCGTAGCTGGCAGGTGATATTGGCGTGACCGGCAGGTGCTTCCAGCAAACCCGGCAGTTGATTCCGAAGTGTTCACCAACTGGTTGTGGCGTAGCCGGCAGGTGATTTTGGCGTGTCCAGCAGGTGGTTCTGTGGAGTAGATCAGGAACTTCCGGCCTTCTCAGCAGGTGCTTCCGCAGTCTCCAGCATGTTGTTGTGGCACCTCTGAGAGGTGGTTCCAACATGCCCGGCAGGTGATTCTGGAGTGTCCGACAAGTGGTTGTGGAGTAGCCGGCTGGTGATTTTGGCGTGTCCGGCAGGTGGTTCTCGTGAGTCAAGCAGGTGGTCCCGGTGTGTACGGCAGGTGATTCCGGTCTGTCCTGGTGGTGGTTCCGGAGTGTCTGCCGAGTGGTTCTGGCGTAGACGGCAGGTGATTTTGGCGTGTCCGGCAGGTGGTTCTGGCGAGTCGAGCAGGTGGTTCCGGCGTGTCCGGCAGGTGTTTGCAGTCTGTCCATGACGTGGTTCCGGCATGCCCTCCAGGTGATTCTGGAGTGTCCACCAAGTGGTTTTGGCATAGCCGGCATATGATTTTGGACTGTCAGACAGGTGGTTCCAGCATGTCCAGCAGGTGTTTCCGGCGAGTTCGGCAGTTGCTTCCAGTCTCTCCGGCATGTGGTTCTGGCTCCTCTGAGAGGTGGTTCCGGCATGCCCGGCAGGTTATTCCGGAGTGTTCGCCAAGCCTTTCTGGCGTAGCCGGCAGGTGATTTTGCATGTCCGGCGGTGGTCCCTGCGTGTCGAGCCGGTGGTTCCGGCGTGTCTGGCAGGTGGTTGCGGTCTCTCTGGCACGTGGTGCTGGGGTGTCCGCCACGTGCTTCTGGTACGTCTCAGAGGTGGTTCCAGCATGCCCGGCAGGTCATCCCGGAGAGTTCTCCAAGTGGTTCTGGTGTAGCCCGCAGGTGATTTTGGCGTGTCCGGCAGGTGGTTCCATCGAGCTCGGCAGGTGGTTCAGGCGTGGCCGGCAGGTGGTTCCAGTCTGTCCAGTAAGTGTTTCCAGCTTGTCCGGCACGTGGTTCTTGTACGTCTGAGAGGTGGTTCCGCCATGGCTGGCAGGTGATTCCGGACTGTTCCTCAGGTGGTTCTGGCATAGCCAGCAGTTGATATTGGCCTGTCCGGACGGTGGATCCGGCGAGTCGAGCAGGTGGCTGTGGCGTGTTCAGCAGGTGGTTCCGGCATGTCTGGCAGGTGGTTCCGTTCTGTCCGATAGGTCGTTCCGGCATGTACGGCACGTGCTTCTGGAACGTGTGAGAGGTGGTTCTGACATGCCAGGCAAGTGATTCTGGAGTGTCGGGTAAGTGGTTCTGGTGTAGCCGAAATTTCATTTTGGCGTGTCCAGCACGTGGGTCGTGCGAGTCGAGCAGGTGGTTCCGGCGTGCTCGGCAGGTGCTTCCGGGGTCATGGGCACGTGGTTCTGGCATGTCTGAGAGGTGGTTCCGGCATGCCCGGCAGGTGATTCCGGAGTGTTCGCCAAGTGGTTCTGGCGTAGCCGGCAGGTGATTTTGCATGTCCGGCGGTGGTTCCGGCGGGTCGAGCCGGTGGTTCCGGCCTGTCCGGCAGGTGGTTGCGGTCTGTCCGGCAGGTGGTGCTGGGGTGTCCGCCACGTGCTTCTGGTACGTCTGAGAGGTGGTTCCAGCATGCCCGGCAGGTCATCCCGGAGAGTTCTCCAAGTGGTTCTGGTGTAGCCCGCAGGTGATTTTGGCGTGTCCGGCAGGTGGTTCCATCGTGATCGGCAGGTGGTTCAGGCGTGGCCGGCAGGTGGTTCCAGTCTGTCCAGTACGTGTTTCCAGCTCGTCCGGCACGTGGTTCTTGTACGTCTGAGAGGTGGTTCCGCCATGGCTGGCAGGTGATTCCGGACTGTCCCCCAGGTGGTTCTGGCATAGCCAGCAGTTGATATTGGCCTGTCTGGACGGTGGATCCGGCGATTCGAGCAGGTGGCTGTGGCGTGTTCAGCAGGTGGTTCCGGCGTGTCTGGCAGGTGGTTCCGTTCTGTCCGATAGGTCGTTCCGGCATGTCCGGCATGTGCTTCTGGAACGTGTGAGAGGTGGTTCTGTCATGCCAGGCAGGTGATTCTGGAGTGTCGGGTAAGTGGTTCTGGTGTAGTCGAAAGTTCATTTTGGCGTGTCCAGCACGTGGGTCGTGCGATTCGAGCAGGTGGTTCCGGAGTGCTCGGCAGGTGGTTCCAGTCTGTCCAGGACGTGGTTCCAGCGTGTCCGGCTCGTGGTTCCGTTACATCTGAGAGGTGGTTCCTGCATGCCCGGCAGGTGATTCCGGACTGTCCGCCAGATGGTTCTCGCATAGCCAGCTGTTGATTTTGGCCTGTCTGGCAGGTGCTTCCGGTGACTCGAACAGGTGGCTCTGGCGTGCTCGGCAGGTGGTTCAGGCGGGTCTGGCAGGTGGTCTCCGTCTGTTCGGGGTGTGGTTCCGGCATCACACGCACAAGGTTCTGGCACGTCTGAGATGTAGTTCTGGCCGGCCCGACAGGTGTTTCCGCAGTGTCGACAAGTGGTTCTGGCGTAGTTGGCAGGTGATTTTGACAAGACCGGCAGGTGGTTCCAGCAAGCCCGGCAGGTGATGGGGAAGTGTTCACCAACTGGTTGTGGCGAAGCCGGCAGGGGATTTTTGCATGACTGGCAGGTGGTTCTGGCGAGTCGAGCAGGTGGTTCCGGCATGCTCGGCAGGTGCTTCTGGTGTCATTGGCACGTGGTTCTGGCATGTCTGAGAGGTGGTTCCGGCATGCCTGGCAGGTGATTCCGGAGTGTTTGCCAAGTGGTTCTGGTGTAGCTGGCAGGTGATTTTGCATGTCTGGCAGTGGTTCCGGCGGGTCGAGCCGGTGGTTCTCGCGTGTCCGGCAGGTGGCTGCAGTCTGTCTGGCAGGTGGTTCTGAGGTGTCCGGCAGGAGGTTCAGGCACGTCTGTGAGGTTGTGCCGGCATGCCCTTCACGTGATTCCGGCTTGTGCCCCAAGTGGTTCTGGTGTAGCGGGCAGGTGATTTTGGTGTGTCCTGCTGGTGGGACCGGTGAGTCAAGCAGGTGGTTCCGGCGAGTGTTTCCTGTGGTTCCAGTCTGTCCGGGAGATGGTTCCGGCCTGTCCGGCACGTGCTTCTGGCACTTCTGAGAGGTTGTGCTGGCATGCCCGGCAGGTGATTCCGGAGTGTCCGCCAAGTGGTTCTGGCGTAGCCGGCAGGTGATTTTGGCGTGTCCGGCAGGTGGTTCTGGTACGTCTCAGAGGTGGTACCACATGCCCAACAGGTGATTCTGGACTCTCTGCCACATGGTTCTGGCGCGTCTGAGAGGTGGTTCCAGCATGCCCGGCAGGTCATCCCGGAGAGTCCTCCAAGTGGTTGTCGAGTAGCCCGCAGGTGATTTTGGCGTGTCCGGCAGGTGGTTCCGTCGTGCTCGGCAGGTGGTTCAGGCGTGGCCGGCAGGTGGTTCCAGTCTGTCCAGTACGTGTTTCCAGATTGTCCGGCACGTGGTTCTGGTACGTCTGAGAGGTGGTTCCGCCATGGCTGGCAGGTGATTCCGGACTGTCCCCCAGGTGGTTCTCGCACAGCCAGCTGTTGATTTTGGCCTGTCTGGCAGGTGGTTCCGGCAAGGGGAGCAGGTGGCTCTGGCGTGCTCGGCAGGTGGTTCCGGCATGTCAGGAAGGTGGTTCCGGTCTGTCCCGTAGGTCGTTCCGGCATGTCCGGCACGTGCTTCTGGCACGTCTGAGAGGTGGTTCTGGCATGCCAGGCCGGTGATTCTGGAGTGTCGGTTAAGTGGTTCTGGTGTAGCCGGCAGTTCCTTTTGGCGTGTCCGGCACGATTGTCCTGCCAGTCGAGCAGGTGGTTCCGGTGAGCTCGGCAGGTGGTTCCAGTCTGTCCAGGATGTGGTTCCAGCGTGTCCGGAACGTGGTTCTGTTACGTCTGAGAGGTGGTTCCTGCATGCCAGGCAGGTGATTTTGGACTGTCCGCCATGTGGTTCTAGCATAGCCAGCTGTTGATTTTGGCCTGTCTGGCAGGTGGTTCCGGCCTATCGAGCAGGCGGCTCCGGCGTGCTCGGCAAGTGGTTCCGGGATGTCTGGCATGTGGTTCCGGTCTGTCCGGTAGGTGTTTCCGGCGTGTCCGACACGTCCTTCTGGCATGTCTAAGAGGTGGTTCCGGCATGCCCGGCAGGTTATTCCGGAGTGTCTGCCGAGTGGTTCTGGCGTAGCCAGCAGGTGATTTTGGCATGTCCAGCAGGTGGTCTTCGGGAGTGGATCAGGTGGTTCCGGCATACTCGGCAGGTGGTACCGGCGTGTCCGGAACATGGTTCTGGCAAGTCTGAGAGGTGGTTCCGGCATGCCCGACCTGTGATTCCGGAGTGTCCGCCAAGTGGTTCTGGCGTACTCGGCAGGTGATTTTGGCGTGTCCATCAGGTGTTTCTTGCGAGTCGAGCAGGTGGCTCAGGCATGCTCAGCAGGTGCTTCCGGCGTGTCCGGCATGTGGTTCTGGTGTGTCTGAGAGCTGGTTCTGGCATGTCCGGCAGATGATTTCGGAGTGTCCACAAAGTGGTTCTGGCATACCTGGCAGGTGATTTTGGCATGTGCGGCAGGTGGTTCTGGCGTGTCGAGCAGGTGGTTCCGGCGTGCTCGGCATGTGCTTCCGGTGTCCTTGGCACGTGGTTCTCACATGTCTGAGAGGTGCTTCCGACATGCCCGGCAGGTGATTCCGGGGTGTTCGCCAAGTGTTTCTGGCGTAGCCGGCAGGTGATTTTGCATGTCCGGGGGTGGTTCCGGCGAGTCGCGCCGGTGGTTCCGGCGTGTCCGGCAGGTGGTTCCGGTCTCTCCGGCAGGGTGTTCTGGGGTGTCCGGCACGAGGTTCTGGCACGTCTGAGAGATTGTGACGGCATGCCCTTCACGTGATTCCGGCTTGTCTGCCAAGTGCTTCTGGTGTAGTAGGCAGGTGATTTTGGCGTGTGTGGCAGGTGTTTCTTGCGAGTCGAGCAGGTGGCTCAGGCATGCTCAGCAGGTGCTTCTGGCGTCTCCGGCAGGTTATTCTGGTGTGTCTGAGAGCTGCTTCTGGCATGTCTGGCACATGATTCCGGAGTGACCACCAAGTGGTTCTGGCATACCCGGCCGGTGGTTTTTGCGTGTCAGGTAGGTGGTTCCGGCGAGTCGAGCAGGTGGTTCCAGTGTGCTCGGCAGGTGGTTCAGGCGGGTCTGGCAGGTGGTTTCAGTCTGTTCGGGGTGTGGTTCCGGCATCTCGGGCGCATGGTTCTGGCACGTCTGAGATGTGGTTCTGGCAGGCCCGACAGGTGTTTCCGGAGTGTCCGCCAAGCGGTTCTGGCGTAGCTGGCAGGTGATATTGGCCTGACCGGCAGGTGCTTCCAGCAAGCCCGGCAGTTGATTCCGAAGTGTTCACCAACTGGTTGTGGCGTAGCCGGCACGTGATTTTGGCGTGTCCAGCAGGTGGTTCTGTGGAGTGGATCAGGAACTTCCGGCCTTCTCAGCAGGTGCTTCCGCAGTCTCCAGCATGTTGTTGTGGCACCTCTGAGAGGTGGTTCCAACATGCCCGGCAGGTGATTCTGGAGTGTCCGACAAGTGGTTGTGGAGTAGCCGGCTGGTGATTTTTGGCGTGTCCGGCAGGTGGTTCTCGCGAGTCAAGCAGGTGGTCCCGGCGTGTCCGGCAGGTGATTCCGGTCTGTCCTGGAGGTGGTTCCGGAGTCTCTGCCGAGTGGTTCTGGCGTAGCCGGCAGGTGATTTTGGCGTGTCCGGCAGGTGGTTCTGGCGAGTCCAGCAGGTGGTTACGGCGTGTCCGGCAGGTGATTCCGGTCTGTCCTGGAGGTGGTTCCGGAGTCTCTGCCGAGTGGTTCTGGCGTAGCCGGCAGGTGATTTTGGCGTGACCGGCAGGTGGCTCCGGCAAGCGCGGCAGGTGATTCCAAAGTGTTCACCAACTGGTTGTGGCGTAGCCGGCAGGTGATTTTGGCGTGTCCGGCAGGTGGTTCTGGCGAGTCGAGAAGGTGGTTCTGGCGTGTCCGGCAGGTGTTTGCAGTCTGTCCATGACGTGGTTCCGGCATGCCCTCCAGGTGATTCTGGAGTGTCCACCAAGTGGTTTTGGCATAGCCGGCATATGATTTTGGACTGTCAGGCAGGTGGTTCCGGCATGTCCAGCAGGTGTTTCCGGCGAGTTCGGCAGTTGCTTCCAGTCTCTCCGGCATGTGGTTCTGGCACCTCTGAGAGGTGGTTCCGGCATGCCCGGCAGCTGATACCGGAGTGTCTGCCGAGTGGTTGTGGCGTAGCCGGCAGGTGATTTTGGCGTGTCCGGCAGGTGGTTCTGGCGAGTCGAGCAGGTGGTTCCGGCGTGCTCGGCAGGTGCTTCCGGGGTCATTGGCACGTGGTTCTCGCATGTCTGAGAGGTGGTTCCGGCATGCCGGGCAGGTGATTCCGGAGTGTTCGCCAAGTGGTTCTGGCGTAGCCGGCAGGTGATTTTGCATGTCCGGCGGTGGTTCCGGCGGGTCGAGCCGGTGGTTCCGGCCTGTCCGGCAGGTGGTTGCGGTCTGTCCGGCAGGTGGTGCTGGGGTGTCCGCCACGTGCTTCTGGTACGTCTGAGAGGTGGTTCCAGCATGCCCGGCAGGTCATCCCGGAGAGTTCTCCAAGTGGTTCTGGTGTAGCCCGGAGGTGATTTTGGCGTGTCCGGCAGGTGGTTCCAGTGTGCTCGGCAGGTGGTTCAGGCGGGTCTGGCAGGGGGTTTCAGTCTGTTCGGGATGTGGTTCCGGCATCTCGGGCACATGGTTCTGGCACGTCTGTGTTGTGATTCTGGCAGGCCCGACAGGTGTTTCCGGAGTGTCCGCCAAGCTGTTCTGGCGTAGCTGGCAGGTGATATTGGCATGACCGGCAGGTGCTTCCAGCAAGCCCGGCAGTTGATTCCGAAGTGTTCACCAACTGGTTGTGGCGTAGCCGGCAGGTGATTTTGGCGTGTCCAGCAGGTGGTTCTGTGGAGTGGATCAGGAACTTCCGGCCTTGTCAGCAGGTGCTTCCGCAGTCTCCAGCATGTTGTTGTGGCACCTCTGAGAGGTGGCTCCAACATGCCCGGCAGGTGATTCTGGAGTGTCCGACAAGTGGTTGTGGAGTAGCCGGCTGGTGATTTTGGCGTGTCCAGCAGGTGGTTCTGGCGAGTCAAGCAGGTGGTCCCGGCGTGTCCGGCAGGTGATTCCGGTCTGTCCTGGAGGTGGTTCCGGAGTCTCTGCCGAGTCGTTCTGGCGTAGCCGGCAGGTGATTTTGGCGTGACCGGCAGCTGGTTCCGTCAAGCGCGGCAGGTGATTCCGAAGTGTTCACCAACTGGTTGTGGCGTAGCCGGCAGGTGATTTTGGCGTGTCCGGCAGGTGGTTCTGGCGAGTCGAGAAGGTGGTTCTGGCGTGTCCGGCAGGTGTTTGCAGTCTGTCCATGACATGGTTCCGGCATGCCCTCCAGGTGATTCTGGAGTGTCCACCAAGTGGTTTTGGCATAGCCGGCATATGATTTTGGACTGTCAGGCAGGTGGCTCCGGCATGTCCAGCAGGTGTTTCCGGCGAGTTCGGCAGTTGCTTCCAGTCTCTCCGGCATGTGGTTCTGGCACCTCTGAGAGGTGGTTCCGGCATGCCCGGCAGCTGATACCGGAGTGTCTGCCGAGTGGTTGTGGCGTAGCCGGCAGGTGATTTTGGGGTGTCCGGCAGGTGGTTCTGGCGAGTCGAGCAGGTGGTTCCGGCGTGCTCGGCAGGTGCTTCCGGGGTCATTGGCACGTGGTTCTGGCATGTCTGAGAGGTGGTTCCGGCATGCCCGGCAGGTGATTCCGGAGTGTTCGCCAAGTGGTTCTGGCGTAGCCGGCAGGTGATTTTGCATGTCCGGCGGTGGTTCCGGCGGGTCGAGCCGGTGGTTCCGGCGTGTCTGGCAGGTGGTTCCGTTCTGTCCGATAGGTCGTTCCGGCATGTCCGGGCTGTGCTTCTGGAACGTGTGAGAGGTGGTTCTGGCATGTCAGGCAGGTGATTCTGGAGTGTCGGGTAAGTGGTTCTGGTGTAGCCGAAAGTTCATTTTGGCGTGTCCAGCACGTCGGTCGTGCGAGTCGAGCAGGTGGTTCCGGAGTGCTCGGCAGGTGGTTCCAGTCTGTCCAGGACGTGGTTCCAGCGTGTCCGGCTCGTCGTTCCGTTACATCTGAGAGGTGGTTCCTGCATGCCCGGCATTTGATTCCGGACTGTCCGCCAGATGGTTCTCGCATAGCCAGCTGTTGATTTTGGCCTGTCTGGCAGGTGCTTCCGGTGAGTCGAACAGGTGGTTCCGTCGTGCTCATCAGGTGGTTCCGGCATGTCAGGCAGGTGGTTCCGGTCTGTCCCGTAGGTCGTTCCGGCATGTCCGGCACGTGCTTCTGGCACGTCTGAGAGGTGGTTCTGGCATGCCAGGCAGGTGATTCTGGAGTGTTCGGTTAAGTGGTTCTGGTGTAGCCGGCAGTTCCTTTTGGCGTGTCTGGCACGATTGTCCTGCCAGTCGAGCAGGTGGTTCCGGTGAGCTCGGCAGGTGGTTCCAGTCTGTCCAGGATGTGGTTCCAGCGTGTCCGGAACGTGGTTCTGTTACGTCTGAGAGGTGGTTCCTGCATGCCAGGCAGGTGATTTTGGACTGTCCGCCAGGTGGTTCTAGCATAGCCAGCTGTTGATTTTGGCCTGTCTGGCAGGTGGTTCCGGCCTATCGAACAGGCGGCTCCGGCGTGCTCGGCAAGTGGTTCCGGGATGTCTGGCAGCTGGTTCCGGTCTGTCCGGTAGGTGTTTCCGGCGTGTCCGACACGTCCTTCTGGCATGTCTAAGAGGTGGTTCCGGCATGCCTGGCAGGTTATTCCGGAGAGTCTGCCGAGTGGTTCTGGCGTAGCCAGCAGGTGATTTTGGCGTGTCCAGCAAGTGGTCCTCGGGAATGGATCTGGTGGTTCCGGCATACTCGGCAGGTGGTACCGGCGTGTCTGGAACATGGTTCTGGCAAGTCTGAGAGGTGGTTCCGGCATGCCCGACCTGTGATTCCGGAGTGTCCGCCAAGTGGTTCTGGCGTACTCGGCAGGTGATTTTGGCGTGTCCGGCATGTGTTTCTTGCGAGTCGAGCAGGTGGCTCAGGCATGCTCAGCAGGTGCTTCCGGCGTGTCCGGCATGTGGTTCTGGTGTGTCTGAGAGCTGGTTCTGGCATGTCCGGCAGATGATTTCGGAGTGTCCACAAAGTGGTTCTGGCATACCCGGCAGGTGATTTTGGCGTGTGCGGCAGGTGGTTCTGGCGAGTCGAGCAAGTGGTTCCGGCGTGCTCGGCAGGTGCTTCCGGTGTCCTTGGCACGTGGTTCTGACATGTCTGAGAGGTGCTTCCGACATGCCCGGCAGGTGATTCCGGTGTGTTCGCCAAGTGTTTCTGGCGTAGCCGGCAGGTGATTTTGCATGTCCGGGGGTGGTTCCGGCGAGTCGCGCCGGTTGTTCCGGCGTGTCCGGCAGGGTGTTCTGGGGTGTCCGGCACGTAGTTCTGGCACGTCTGAGAGATTGTGACGGCATGCCCTTCACGTGATTCCGGCTTGTCTGCCAAGTGCTTCTGGTGTAGCAGGCAGGTGATTTTGGCGTGTCTGGCAGGTGTTTCTTGCGAGTCGAGCAGGTGGCTCAGGCATGCTCAGCAGGTGCTTCTGGCGTCTCCGGCAGGTTGTTCTGGTGTGTCTGAGAGCTGCTTCTGGCATGTGTGGCAGATGATTCCAGAGTGACCACCAAGTGGTTCTGGCATACCCGGCCGGTGGTTTTTGCATGTCAGGTCGGTGGTTCCGGCGAGTCGAGCAGGTGGTTCCAGTGTGCTCGGCAGGTGGTTCAGGCGGGTCTGGCAGGTGGTTTCAGTCTGTTCGGGGTGTGGTTCCGGCATCTCATGAACACGTTTCTGGCACGTCTGAGATGTGGTTCCAGCCGGCCCGACAGGTGTTTCCGCAGTGTCCGCCAAGCTTTTCTGGAGTAGTTGGCAGGTGATTTGGCATGACTGGCAGGTGGTTCCAGCAAGCCAGGCAGGTGATTCCAAAGTGTTCACCGACTGGTTGTGGCGTAGCCGGCAGGTGATTTTTGTGTGATCGGCAGGTGGTTCTGGCGAGTCGAGCAGGTGGTTCCGGCGTGCTCGGCTGGTGCTTCCGGGGTCATTGGCACGGGGTTCTGGCATGTCTGAGAGGTGGTTCCTGCATGCCCGGCAAGTGATTCCGGAGTGTTCGCCAAGTGTTTCTGGCATAGTCGGCAGGTGATTTTGGCATGTCCGGCAGGTGGTTCAGGCGAGTTGAGCAGGTGGTTCCAACGTGCTTGGCAGGTGCTTCCGGCGTCTCCGGCACGTGTTTCTGGCACATCTGCAAGGTGGTTCCGGCATGCCCGAAAGGTGATTCCGGTCTGTCCGGTAGGTGGTTCCAGCCTGCACGGCATGTGGTTCTGGTACGTCTCAGAGGTGGTTGCGCATGCCCAACAGGTGATGCCGGACTGTCCGCCACATGGTTCTGGCAGGTCTGAGAGGTGGTTCCGGCATGCCCGGCAGGTCATCCCAGAGAGTCCTCCAAGTGGTTCTGGCATAACACGCAGGTGATTTTGGCGTGTCTGGCAGGTTGTTCCGTTGTGCTTGGCAGGTGGTTCAGGCTTGGCCGGCAGGTGGTTCCAGACTGTCCAGGACGTGTTTCCAGCTTCTCCGGCAGGTGGTTCTGGTACGTCTGAGAGGTGGTTCCGCCATGGCTGGCAGGTGATTCCGGACCGTCCCCCAGGTGGTTCTGGCATAGCCAGCAGTTGATATTGGCCTGTCCGGCAGGTGGTTCCAGCGAGTCGAACAGGTGGCTCCGGCGTGCTCGGCAGGTTGTTCCGGTCTGTCCGGTAGGTGATTCCGGCGTGTCCGGCACGTGCTTCAGGCACGTCTGAGAGTTGGTTCCGGCATGCGCGACGGGTGATTTCGGAGTGTCCGCCAGGTGGTTCTGGCGTACCCGGCAGGTGATTGTGGCGTGTCCGGCAGGTGTTTCAGGCGAGTCGAGCAGGTGGCTCCGGCATGCTCGGCAGGTGCTTCCGGCGTCTCCGGCACGTGGTTCTGGTGTGTCTGAGAGCTGGTTCCGGCATGTCCGGCAGATGATTCCGGAGTGTCCGCCAAGTGGTTCTGGCATAGCCGGCTGGTGATTTGGGCATGTCAGGTAGGTGGTTCCGGCGAGTCGAGCAGGTGGCTCCGGCGTGCTCGGCAGGTTGTTCAGACGGGTCTGGCAGGTGTTTTCCGTCTGTTCGGGTGTGGTTCCAGCATCTCATGCACATGGTTCTGGCACGTCTGAGATGTGATTCCGGCAGGCCCGACAGGTGTTTCCACAATGTCCGCCAATTGGTACTGGCGTAGTTCGCAGGTGATTTTGGCATGACCGGCAGGTGGTTCCAGCAAGCCCGGCAGGTGATTCCGAAGTGTTCCCCAACTGGTTGTGGCGTAGCCGGCAGGTGATTTTCCCGTGTCCGGCAGGTGGTTCTGGCGAGTCGAGCAGGTGGTTCCGGCGTTCTCGGCAGGTGCTTCCGGGGTCATTGGCACGTGGTTCTGGCATATCTGAGAGGTGGTTCCGGCATGCCCGGCAGGTGATTCCGGAGTGTTCGCCAAGTGTTTCCGGCGTAGCCGGCAGGTGATTTTGCATGTCCAGCGGTCGTTCCAGCGGGTCGAGCCGGTGGTTCCGGCGTGTCCGGCAGGTGGTTCCGGTCTGTCTGGCAGGTGATTCTGTGGTGTCCGGCACGAGGTTCAGTCTGAGAGGCTGTGCCGGCATGCCCCTCACGTGATTCTGGCTTGTCCCCGAAGTGGTGCTGGTGTAGCGGGCAGGTGATTTTGGCGTGTCCGTCAGGTGGTTCAGGCGAGTTGAGCAGGTGGTTGCGACGTGCTCGGCAGGTGCTTCCGGCGTCTCCGGCACGTGTTTCTGGCACATCTGACTGGTGGTTCCGGCATGCCCAAAAGTTGATTCCGGTCTGTCCGGTAGGTGGTTCCGGCGTGCACGGCACGTGGTTCTGGTACGTCTCAGAGGTGGTTTCGTATGCCCAAAAGGTGATTCCGGACTGTCCGCCACGTGCTTCTGGCACGTCTGAGAGGTGGTTCCAACATGCCCGGCAGGTCATTTCGGAGAGTCGTCCAAGTGGTTCTGGCGTAGCCCGCAGGTGATTCTGGCGTGTCCGGCAGGTGGTTCCGCCGTGCTCGGCAGTTGGTTCAGGCATGGCCGTCACGTGGTTCCAGTCTGTCCAGGACGTGTTTCCAGCTTCTCCGGCAGGTGGTTCTGGAACGTCTGAGAGGCGGTTCCGCCATGGCTGGCAGCTGATTCCGGACAGTCCCCCAGGTGGTTCTGGCATAGCCAGCAGTTGATATTGGCCTGTCCGGCAGGTGGTTCCAGCGAGTCGAACAGATGGCTCCGGCGTGCTCGGCAGGTGGTTCAGGTCTGTCCGGTAGGTGTTTCCGGCGTGTCCGGCACGTGCTTCCGGCACGTCTGACAGGTGGTTCCGGCATGCGCGACAGGTGATTTCGGAGTGTCCGCCAGGTGGTTCTGGCGTACCCGGCAGGTGATTTTGGCGTGTCCGGCAGACGTTTCAGGCGAGTCGAACAGGTGGCTCCGGCATGCTCGGCAGGTGCTTCCGGCGTCTCCGGCACGTGGTTCTGGTGTGTCTGAGAGCTGGTTCCGGCATGTACGGTAGATGATTCCGGAGTGTCCGCCAAGTGGTTCTGGCATAACCGGCTGGTGATTTGGGCATGTCAGGTAGGTGGTTCCGGCGAGTCGAGCAGGTGGCTCCAGCGTGCTCGGCAGGTTGTTCAGACGGGTCTGGCAGGTGTTTTCCGTCTGTTCGGGGTGTGGTTCCAGCATCTCATGCACATGGTTCTGGCACGTCTGAGATGTGGTTCCGGCCGGACCGACAGGTGTTTCCACAGTGTCCGCCAAGTGGAACTGGCGTAGTTGGCAGGTGATTTTGGCATGACCGGCAGGTGGTTCCAGCAAGCCCGGCAGGTGATTCCGAAGTGTTCCCCAACTGGTTGTGGCGTAGCCAGCAGGTGATTTTTGCGTGTCCGGCAGGTGGTTCTGGCGAGTCGAGCAGGTGGTTCCGGCGTGCTCGGCAGGTTCTTCCGGGGTCATTGGCACGTGGTTCTGGCATATCTGAGAGGTGGTTCCGGCATGCCCGGCTGGTGGTTCTGTGGTGTCCGGCACGAGGTTCAGTCTGAGAGGCTGTGCTGGCATGCCCCTCACGTGATTCCGGCTTGTCCCCGAAGTGGTGCTGGTGTAGTGGGCAGGTGATTTTGGCATGTCCGGCAAGTGGTTCAGGCGAGTTGAGCAGGTGGTTGCGACGTGCTCGGCAGGTGCTTCCGGCGTCTCCGGCACGTGTTTCTGGCACATCTGACTGGTGGTTCCGGCATGCCCAAAAGTTGATTCCGGTCTGACCGGTAGGTGGTTCCGGCGTGCACGGCACGTGGTTCTGGTACGTCTCAGAGGTGGTTGCGTATGCCCAACAGGTGATTCCGGACTGTCTGCCACGTGCTTCTGGCACGTCTGAGAGGTGGTTCCAACATGCCCGGCAGGTCATTTCGGAGTGTCGTCCAAGTGGTTCTGGCATAACACGCAGGTGATTTTGGCCTGTCCGGCAGGTGGTTCCGCCGTGCTCGGCAGGTGGTTCAGGCATGGCCGTCACGTGGTTCCAGTCTGTCCAGGACGTGTTTCCAGCTTCTCCGGCAGGTGGTTCTGGTACGTCTGAGAGGTGGTTCCGCCATGGCTGGCAGGTGATCCCGGACTGTCCCCCAGGTGGTTCTGGCATAGCCAGCAGTTGATATTGGCCTGTCCGGCAGGTGGTTCCAGCGAGTCGAACAGGTGGCTCTGGCGTTCTTGGCAGGTGGTTCCGGTCTGTCCGGTAGGTGTTTCCGGCATGTCTGGCACGTGCTTCCGGCACGTCTGAGAGGTGGTTCCGGCATGCGCGGCAGGTGATTCCGTAGTGTCCGCCAGGTGGTTCTGGCGTATCCGGCAGGTGATTTTGGCGTGTCCGGCAGGTGTTTCTGGCGAGTCGAGCAGGTGGCTCCGGCATGCTTGGCAGGTGCTTCCGGCGTCTCCGGCACTTGGTTCTGGTGTGTCTGAGAGCTGGTTCCGGCATGTCCGGCAGATGATTCCGGAGTGTCCGCCAAGTGGTTCTGGCATACCCAGCAGGTGATTTTGGCGTGTCAGGGAGGTGGTACCGGTGAGTCGAGCAGGTGGTTCCGGCGTGCTCAGCAGGTGGTTCAGGCGGTTCTGGCAGGTGGTATCCGTCTGTTCGGGGTGTGGTTCCAGCATCTCATGAACACGTTTCTGGCACGTCTGAGATGTGGTTCCAGCCGGCCCGACAGGTGTTTCCGCAGTGTCCGCCAAGCGGTTCTGGCGTAGTTGGCAGGTGATTTTGGCATGACTGGCAGGTGGTTCCAGCAAGCCTGGCAGGTGATTCCAAAGTGTTCACCAACTGGTTGTGGCGTAGCCGGCAGGTGATTTTTGCGTGATCGGCAGGTGGTTCTGGCGAGTCGAGCAGGTGGTTCCGGCGTGCTCGGCTGGTGCTTCCGGGGTCATTGGCACGCGGTTCTGGCATGTCTGAGAGGTGGTTCCGGCATGCCCGCAGGTCATCCCAGAGAGTCCTCCAAGTGGTTCTGGCATAACACGCAGGTGATTTTGGCGTGTCTGGGAGGTTGTTCCGTTGTGCTTGGCAGGTGGTTCAGGCTTGGCCGGCAGGTGGTTCCAGACTGTCCAGGACGTGTTTCCAGCTTCTCCGGCAGGTGGTTCTGGTACTTCTGAGAGGTGGTTCCGCCATGGCTGGCAGGTGATTCCGGACCGTCCCCCAGGTGGTTCTGGCATAGCCAGCAGTTGATATTGGCCTGTCCGGCAGGTGGTTCCAGAGAGTCGAACAGGTGGCTCCGGCATGCTCGGCAGGTGGTTCCGGTCTGTCCGGTAGGTGATTCCGGCGTGTCCGGCATGTGCTTCCGGCACGTCTGAGAGGTGGTTCCGGCATGCGCGACAGGTGATTTCGGAGTGTCCGCCAGCTGGTTCTGGCGTACCCGGCAGGTGATTTTGGCGTGTCCGGCAAGTGTTTCTGGCGAGTCGAGCAGGTGGCTCCGGCATGCTCGGCAGGTGCTTCCGGCGTCTCCGGCACGTGGTTCTGGTGTGTCTGAGAGCTGGTTCCGGCATGTACGGTAGATGATTCCGGAGTGTCCGCCAAGTGGTTCTGGCATAACCGGCTGGTGATTTGGGCATGTCAGGTAGGTGGTTCCGGCGAGTCGAGCAGGTGGCTCCAGCGTGCTCGGCAGGTTGTTCAGACGGGTCTGGCAGGTGTTTTCCGTCTGTTCGGGGTGTGGTTCCAGCATCTCATGCACATGGTTCTGGCACGTCTGAGATGTGGTTCCGGCCGGACCGACAGGTGTTTCCACAGTGTCCGCCAAGTGGAACTGGCGTAGTTGGCAGGTGATTTTGGCATGACCGGCAGGTGGTTCCAGCAAGCCCGGCAGGTGATTCCGAAGTGTTCCCCAACTGGTTGTGGCGTAGCCAGCAGGTGATTTTTGCGTGTCCGGCAGGTGGTTCTGGCGAGTCGAGCAGGTGGTTCCGGCATGCTCGGCAGGTTCTTCCGGGGTCATTGGCACGTGGTTCTGGCATATCTGAGAGGTGGTTCCGGCATGCCCGGCTGGTGGTTCTGTGGTGTCCGGCACGAGGTTCAGTCTGAGAGGCTGTGCTGGCATGCCCCTCACGTGATTCCGGCTTGTCCCCGAAGTGGTGCTGGTGTAGTGGGCAGGTGATTTTGGCATGTCCGGCAAGTGGTTCAGGCGAGTTGAGCAGGTGGTTGCGACGTGCTCGGCAGGTGCTTCCGGCGTCTCCGGCACGTGTTTCTGGCACATCTGACTGGTGGTTCCGGCATGCCCAAAAGTTGATTCCGGTCTGACCGGTAGGTGGTTCCGGCGTGCACGGCACGTGGTTCTGGTACGTCTCAGAGGTGGTTGCGTATGCCCAACAGGTGATTCCGGACTGTCTGCCACGTGCTTCTGGCACGTCTGAGAGGTGGTTCCAACATGCCCGGCAGGTCATTTCGGAGTGTCGTCCAAGTGGTTCTGGCATAACACGCAGGTGATTTTGGCCTGTCCGGCAGGTGGTTCCGCCGTGCTCGGCAGGTGGTTCAGGCATGGCCGTCACGTGGTTCCAGTCTGTCCAGGACGTGTTTCCAGCTTCTCCGGCAGGTGGTTCTGGTACGTCTGAGAGGTGGTTCCGCCATGGCTGGCAGGTGATCCCGGACTGTCCCCCAGGTGGTTCTGGCATAGCCAGCAGTTGATATTGGCCTGTCCGGCAGGTGGTTCCAGCGAGTCGAACAGGTGGCTCTGGCGTTCTTGGCAGGTGGTTCCGGTCTGTCCGGTAGGTGTTTCCGGCATGTCTGGCACGTGCTTCCGGCACGTCTGAGAGGTGGTTCCGGCATGCGCGGCAGGTGATTCCGTAGTGTCCGCCAGGTGGTTCTGGCGTATCCGGCAGGTGATTTTGGCGTGTCCGGCAGGTGTTTCTGGCGAGTCGAGCAGGTGGCTCCGGCATGCTTGGCAGGTGCTTCCGGCGTCTCCGGCACTTGGTTCTGGTGTGTCTGAGAGCTGGTTCCGGCATGTCCGGCAGATGATTCCGGAGTGTCCGCCAAGTGGTTCTGGCATACCCAGCAGGTGATTTTGGCGTGTCAGGGAGGTGGTACCGGTGAGTCGAGCAGGTGGTTCCGGCGTGCTCAGCAGGTGGTTCAGGCGGTTCTGGCAGGTGGTATCCGTCTGTTCGGGGTGTGGTTCCAGCATCTCATGAACACGTTTCTGGCACGTCTGAGATGTGGTTCCAGCCGGCCCGACAGGTGTTTCCGCAGTGTCCGCCAAGCGGTTCTGGCGTAGTTGGCAGGTGATTTTGGCATGACTGGCAGGTGGTTCCAGCAAGCCTGGCAGGTGATTCCAAAGTGTTCACCAACTGGTTGTGGCGTAGCCGGCAGGTGATTTTTGCGTGATCGGCAGGTGGTTCTGGCGAGTCGAGCAGGTGGTTCCGGCGTGCTCGGCTGGTGCTTCCGGGGTCATTGGCACGCGGTTCTGGCATGTCTGAGAGGTGGTTCCGGCATGCCCGCAGGTCATCCCAGAGAGTCCTCCAAGTGGTTCTGGCATAACACGCAGGTGATTTTGGCGTGTCTGGGAGGTTGTTCCGTTGTGCTTGGCAGGTGGTTCAGGCTTGGCCGGCAGGTGGTTCCAGACTGTCCAGGACGTGTTTCCAGCTTCTCCGGCAGGTGGTTCTGGTACTTCTGAGAGGTGGTTCCGCCATGGCTGGCAGGTGATTCCGGACCGTCCCCCAGGTGGTTCTGGCATAGCCAGCAGTTGATATTGGCCTGTCCGGCAGGTGGTTCCAGAGAGTCGAACAGGTGGCTCCGGCATGCTCGGCAGGTGGTTCCGGTCTGTCCGGTAGGTGATTCCGGCGTGTCCGGCATGTGCTTCCGGCACGTCTGAGAGGTGGTTCCGGCATGCGCGACAGGTGATTTCGGAGTGTCCGCCAGCTGGTTCTGGCGTACCCGGCAGGTGATTTTGGCGTGTCCGGCAAGTGTTTCTGGCGAGTCGAGCAGGTGGCTCCGGCATGCTCGGCAGGTGCTTCCGGCGTCTCCGGCACGTGGTTCTGGTGTGTCTGAGAGCTGGTTCCGGCATGTCCGGCAGATGATTCCGGAGTGTCCGCCAAGTGGTTCTGGCATACCCAGCAGGTGATTTTGGCGTGTCAGCGAGGTGGTCCCTGTGAGTCGAGCAGGTGGTTCCGGCATGCTCAGCAGGTGGTTCAGGCAGTTCTGGCAGGTGGTATCTGTCTGTTCGGGGTGTTGTTCCAGTATCTCATGAACACGTTTCTGGCACGTCTGAGATGTGGTTCCAGCCGGCCCGACAGGTGTTTCCGCAGTGTCTGCCAAGCGGTTCTGGCGTAGTTGGCAGGTGATTTTGGCATGACTGGCAGGTGGTTCCAGCAAGCCTGGCAGGTGATTCGAAAGTGTTCACCAACTGGTTGTGGCGTAGCCGGCACGTGATTTTTGCGTGATCGGCGGGTTGTTCAGGCGAGTTGAGCAGGTGGTTCCAACGTGCTTGGCAGGTGCTTCCGGCGTCTCCGGCACGTGTTTCTGGCACATCTGACAGGTGGTTCCGGCATGCCCGAAAGGTGATTCCGGTCTGTCCGGTAGGTGGTTCCAGCCTGCACGGCATGTGGTTCTGGTACGTCTCAGAGGTGGTTGCGCATGCCCAACAGGTGATTCCAGACTGTCCGCCACATGGTTCTGGCACGTCTGAGAGGTGGTTCCGGCATGCCCGGCAGGTCATCCCAGAGAGTCCTCCAAGTGGTTCTGGCATAACACGCAGGTGATTTTGACGTGTCTGGCAGGTTGTTCCGTTGTGCTTGGCAGGTGGTTCAGGCTTGGCCGGCAGGTGGTTCCAGACTGTCCAGGACGTGTTTCCAGCTTCTCCGGCAGGTGGTTCTGGTACGTGTGAGAGGTGGTTCCGCCATGGCTGGCAGGTGATTCCGGACCGTCCCCCAGGTGGTTCTGGCATAGCCAGCAGTTAATATTGGCCTGTCCGGCAGGTGGTTCCATCGAGTCGAACAGGTGACTCCGGCGTGCTCGATAGGTGGTTCCGGTCTGTCCGGTAGGTGATTCCGGCGTGTCCGGCACGTGCTTCCGGCACGTCTGAGAGGTGGTTCCGGCATGCGCGACATGTGATTTCGGAGTGTCCGCCAGGTGGTTCTGGCGTACCCGGCAGGTGATTTTGGCGTGTCCGGCAGGTGTTTCTGGCGAGTCGAGCAGGTGGCTCCGGCATGCTCGGCAGGTGCTTCCGGCGTCTCCGGCACGTGGCTCTGGTGTGTCTGAGAGCTGGTTTCGGCATGTCCAGCAGATGATTCCGGAGTGTCCGCAAGTGGTTCTGGCATACCCGGCTGATGATTTGGGCATGTCAGGTAGGTGGTTCCGGCGAGTCGAGCAGGTGGCTCTGGCGTGCTCGGCAGGTTGTTCAGACGGGTCTGGCAGGTGTTTTCCGTCTGTTCGGGATGTGGTTCCAGCATCTCATGCACATGGTTCTGGCACGTCTGAGATGTGGTTCCGGCCGGCCCGACAGGTGTTTCCACAGTGTCCGCCAAGTGGTACTGGCGTAGTTGGCAGGTGATTTTGGCATGACCGGCAGGTGGTTCCAGCAAGCCCGGCAGGTGATTCCGAAGTGTTCCCCAACTGGTTGTGGCGTAGCCGGCAGGTGATTTTTGCGTGTCCGGCAGGTGGTTCTGGCGAGTCGAGCAGGTGGTTCCGGCGTGCTCGGCAGGTGCTTCCGGGGTCATTGGCACGTGGTTCTGGCATATCTGAGAGGTGGTTCCGGCATGCCCGGCAGGTGATTCCGGAGTGTTCGCCAAGTGTTTCCGGCGTAGCCGGCAGGTGATTTTGCATGTCCAGCGGTCGTTCCGGCGGGTCGAGCCAGTGGTTCCTGCGTGTCCGGCAGGTGGTTCCGGTCTGTCTGGCAGGTGGTTCTGTGGTGTCCGGCACGAGGTTCAGTCTGAGAGGCTGTGCCGGCATGCCCCTCACGTGATTCCGGCTTGTCCCCGAAGTGGTGCTGGTGTAGCGGGCAGGTGATTTTGGCGTGTCCGGCAGGTGGTTCAGGCGAGTTGAGCAGGTGGTTGCGACGTGCTCGGCAGGTGCTTCCGGCGTCTCCGGCACGTGTTTCTGGCACATCTGACTGGTGGTTCCGGCATGCCCAAAAGTTGATTCCGGTCTGTCCGGTAGGTGGTTCCGGCGTGCACGGCACGTGGTTCTGGTACGTCTCAGAGGTGGTTGCGTATGCCCAACAGGTGATTCCGGACTGTCCGCCACGTGCTTCTGGCACGTCTGAGAGGCGGTTCCAACATGCCCGGCAGGTCATTTCGGAGAGTCGTCCAAGTGGTTCTGGCGTAGCCCGCAGGTGATTTTGGCGTGTCCGGCAGGTGGTTCCGCGGTGCTCGGCAGGTGGTTCAGGCATGGCCGTCACGTGGTTCCAGGCTGTCCAGGACGTGTTTCCAGCTTCTCCGGCAGGTGGTTCTGGTACGTCTGAGAGGTGGTTCCGCCATGGCTGGCAGGTGATCCCGGACTGTCCCCCAGGTGGTTCTGGCATAGCCAGCAGTTGATATTGGACTGTCCGGCAGGTGGTTCCATCGAGTCGAACAGGTGGCTCCGGAGTTCTTGGCAGGTGGTTCCGGTCTGTCCGGTAGGTGTTTCCGGCGTGTCTGGCACGTGCTTCCGGCACGTCTGAGAGGTGGTTCCGGCATGCCCAACAGGTGATTCCGGACTGTCCGCCACGGGCTTCTGGCACGTCTGAGAGTTGGTTCCAACATGCCCGGCAGGTCATTTCGGAGAGTCGTCCAAGTGGTTCTGGCGTAGCCCGCAGGTGATTTTGGCTTGTCCGGCAGGTGTTTCTGGCGAGTCGAGCAGGTGGCTCCGGCATGCTCGGCAGGTGCTTCCGGCGTCTCCGGCACGTGGTTCTGGTGTGTCTGAGAGCTGGTTCCGGCATGTCCGGCAGATGATTCCGGAGTGTCCACCAAGTGGTTCTGGCATACCCGGCTGGTGATTTGGGCATGTCAGTTAGGTGGTTCCGGCGAGTCGAGGAGGTGGCTCCGGCGTGCTCGGCAGGTTGTTCAGACGGGTCTGGCAGGTGTTTTCCCTCTGTTCTGGGTGTGGTTCCAGCATCTCATGCACATGGTTCTGGCACGTCTGAGATGTGGTTCTGGCCGGCCCGACAGGTGTTTCCACAGTGTCCGCCAAGTGGTTCTGGCGTAGTTGGCAGGTGATTTTGGCATGACCGGCAGGTGGTTCCAGCAAGCCCGGCAGGTGATTCCGAAGTGTTCCCCAACTGGTTGTGGCGTAGCCGGCAGGTGATTTTTGCGTGTCCGGCACGTGGTTCTGGCGAGTCGAGCAGGTGGTTCCGGCGTGCTCGGCAGGTGCTTCCGGGGTCATTGGCACGTGGTTCTGGCATGTCTGAGAGGTGGTTCCGGCATGCCCGGCAGGTGATTCCGGAGTGTTCGCCAAATGTTTCCGGCGTAGCCGGCAGGTGATTTTGCATGTCTAGCGGTCGTTCCGGCGCTTCGAGCCGGTGGTTCCGGGGTGTCCGACAGGTGGTTCCGGTCTGTCCGGCAGGTGGTTCTGTGCTGTCAGGCACGATGTTCAGTCTGAGAGGCTGTGCCGGCATGCCCCTCACGTGATTCCGGCTTGTAGCCGTAGTGGTGCTGGTGTAGCGGGCAGGTGATTTTGGCGTGTCCGGCAGGTGGTTCAGGCGAGTTGAGCAGGTGGTTGGGACGTGCTCGGCAGGTGCTTCCGGCGTCTCCGGCACGTGTTTCTGGCACATCTGACTGGTGGTTCCGGCATGCCCAAAAGTTGATTCCGGTCTGTCCGGTAGGTGGTTCCGGCGTGCACGGCACGTGGTTCTGGTACGTCTCAGAGGTGGTTGCGTATGCCCAACAGGTGATTCCGGACTGTCCGCCACGTGCTTCTGGCACGTCTGAGAGGCGGTTCCAACATGCCCGGCAGGTCATTTCGGAGAGTCGTCCAAGTGGTTCTGGCGTAGTCCGCAGGTGATTTTGGCGTGTCCTGCAGGTGGTTCCGCTGTGCTCGGCAGGTGGTTCAGGCATGGCCGTCACGTGGTTCCAGGCTGTCCAGGACGTGTTTCCAGCTTCTCCGGCAGGTGGTTCTGGTACGTCTGAGAGGTGGTTCCGCCATGGCTGGCAGGTGATCCCGGACTGTCCCCCAGGTGGTTCTGGCATAGCCAGCAGTTGATATTGGACTGTCCGGCAGGTGGTTCCAGCGAGTCGAACAGGTGGCTCCGGCGTTCTTGGCAGGTGGTTCCGGTCTGTCCGGTAGGTGTTTCCGGCGTGTCTGGCACGTGCTTCCGGCACGTCTGAGATGTGGTTCCGGCATGCGCGGCAGGTGATTCCATAGTGTCCGCCAGGTGGTTCTGGCATACCCGGCAGGTGATTTTGGCGTGTCCAGCAGGTGTTTCTGGCGAGTCGAGCAGGTGGCTCCGGCATGCTCGGCAGGTGCTTCCGGTGTCTCCGGCACTTGGTTCTGGTGTGTCTGAGAGCTGGTTCCGGCATGTCCGGCAGATGATTCCGGAGTGTCCGCCAAGTGGTTCCGGCATACCCAGCAGGTGATTTTGGCGTGTCAGGGAGGTGGTACCGGTGAGTCGAGCAGGTGTTTCCGGCGTGCTCGGCAGGTGGTTCAGGTGGTTCTGGCAGGTGGTATCCGTCTGTTCGGGGTGTGGTTCCAGCATCTCATGAACACGTTTCTGGCACGTCTGAGATGTGGTTCCAGCCGGCCCGACAGGTGTTTCCGCAGTGTCCACCAAGCGGTTCTGGCGTAGTTGGCAGGTGATCTTGGCATGACTGGCAGGTGGTTCCAGCAAGCCTGGCAGGTGATTGCAAAGTGTTCACCAACTGGTTGTGGCGTAGCCGGCAGGTGATTTTTGCGTGATCGGCAGGTGGTTCAGGCGAGTTGAGCAGGTGGTTCCAACGTGCTTGGCAGGTGCTTCCGGCGTCTCCGGCACGTGTTTCTGGCACATCTGACAGGTGGTTCCGGCATGCCCGAAAGGTGATTCCGGTCAGGCAGGTGGTTCCGGCATGTCCAGCAGGTGTTCCGGCGAGTTCGCAGTTGCTTCCAGTCTCTCCGGCATGTGGTTCCGGCACCTCTGAGAGGTGGTTCCGGCATGCCCGGCAGCTGATACCGGAGTGTCTGCCGAGTGGTTGTGGCGTAGCCGGCAGGTGATTTTGGCGTGTCCGGCAGGTGGTTCTGGCGAGTCGAGCAGGTGGTTCCGGCGTGCTCGGCAGGTGCTTCCGGGGTCATTGGCACGTGGTTCTGGCATGTCTGAGAGGTGGTTCCGGCATGCCCGGCAGGTGATTCCGCAGTGTTCGCCAAGTGGTTCTGGCGTAGCCGGCAGGTGATTTTGCATGTCCGGCGGTGGTTCCGGCGGGTCGAGCCGGTGGTTCCGGCGTGTCCGGCAGGTGGTTGCGGTCTGTCCGGCAGGTGGTGCTGGGGTGTCCGCCACGTGCTTCTGGTACGTCTGAGAGGTGGTTCCAGCATGCCCGGCAGGTCATCCCGGAGAGTTCTCCAAGTGGTTCTGGTGTACCCCGCAGGTGATTTTGGCGTGTCCGGCAGGTGGTTCCATCGTGCTCGGCAGGTGGTTCAGGCGTGGCCGGCAGGTGGTTCCAGTCTGTCCAGTAAGTGTTTCCAGCTTGTCCGGCACGTGGTTCTTGTACGTCTGAGAGGTGGTTTCGCCATGGCTGGCAGATGATTCCGGACTGTCCCCCAGGTGGTTCTGGCATAGCCAGCAGTTGATATTGGCCTGTCCGGCCGGTGGATCCGGCGAGTCGAGCAGGTGGCTGTGGCGTGTTCAGCAGGTGGTTCCGGCGTGTCTGGCAGGTGGTTCCGTTCTGTCCGATAGGTCGTTCCGGCATGTCCGGCACGTGCTTCTGGAACGTGTGAGAGGTGGTTCTGGCATGCCAGGCAGGTGATTCTGGAGTGTCGGGTAAGTGGTTCTGGTGTAGCCGAAAGTTCATTTTGGCGTGTCCAGCACGTGGGTCGTGCGAGTCGAGCAGGTGGTTCCGGAGTGCTCGGCAGGTGGTTCCAGTCTGTCCAGGACGTGGTTCCAGCGTGTCCGGCTCGTGGTTCCGTTGAATCTGAAAGGTTGTTCTGGCATGCCCGGCATGTGATTCCGAACTGTCCGCCAGATGGTTCTCGCATAGCCAGCTGTTGATTTTGGCCTGTCTGGCAGGTGCTTCCGGTGAGTCGAACAGGTGGCTCCGGCGTGCTCGGCAGGTGGTTCAGGCGGGTCTGGCAGGTGGTCTCCGTCTGTTCGGGGTGTGGTTCCGGCATCACACGCACAAGGTTCTGGCACGTCTTAGATGTAGTTCTGGCCGACCTGACAGGTGTTTCCGCAGTGTCGACAAGTGGTTCTGGCGTAGTTGGCAGGTGATTTTGACATGACCGGCAGGTGGTTCCAGCAAGCCCGGCAGGTGATGGGGAAGTGCTCACCAACTGGTTGTGGCGAAGCCGGCAGGTGATTTTTGCATGACTGGCAGGTGGTTCTGGCGAGTCGAGCAGGTGGTTCCGGCATGCTCGGCAGGTGCTTCTGGTGTCATTGGCACGTGGTTCTGGCATGTCTGAGAGGTGGTTCCGGCATGCCCGGCAGGTGATTCCGGAGTGTTTGCCAAGTGGTTCTGGTGTAGCCGGCAGGTGATTTTGCATGTCTGGCAGTGGTTCCGGCGGGTCGAGCCGGTGGTTCCCGCGTGTCCGGCAGGTGGTTGCAGTCTGTCTGGCAGGTGGTTCTCAGGTGTCCGGCAGGAGGTTGTGGCACGTCTGTGAGGTTGTGCCGGCATGCCCTTCACGTGAATCCGGCTTGTGCCCCAAGTGGTTCTGGTGTAGCGGGCAGGTGATTTTGGTGTGTCCTGCAGGTGGGACCGGTGAGTCAAGCAGGTGGTTCCGGCGAGTGTTTCCTGTGGTTCCAGTCTGTCCGGGAGATGGTTCCAGCCTGTCCGGCACGTGCTTCTGGCACTTCTGAGAGGTTGTGCTGGCATGCCCCGCAGGTGATTCCGGAGTGTCCGCCAAGTGGTTCTGGCGTAGCCGGCAGGTGATTTTGGCGTGTCCGGCAGGTGGTTCTGGTACGTCTCAGAGGTGGTTCCACATGCCCAACAGGTGATTCCGGACTGTCTGCCACATGGTTCTGGCGCGTCTGAGAGGTGGTTCCAGCATGCCCGGCAGGTCATCCCAGAGAGTCCTCCAAGTGGTTGTGGAGTAGCCCGCAGGTGATTTTGGCGTCTCCGGCAGGTGGTTCCGTCGTGCTCGGCAGGTGGTTCAGGCGTGGCCGGCAGGTGGTTCCAGTCTGTCCAGTACGTGTTTCCAGATTGTCCGGCACGTGGTTCTTGTACGTCTGAGAGGTGGTTCCGCCATGGCTGGCAGGTGATTCCGGACTGTCCCCCAGGTGGTTCTGGCATAGCCAGCAGTTGATATTGGCCTGTCCGGCCGGTGGATCCGGCGAGTCGAGCAGGTGGCTGTGGCGTGTTCAGCAGGTGGTTCCGGCGTGTCTGGCAGGTGGTTACGTTCTGTCCGATAGGTCGTTCCGGCATGTCCGGCACGTGCTTCTGGAACGTGTGAGAGGTGGTTCTGGCATGCCAGGCAGGTGATTCTGGAGTGTCGGGTAAGTGGTTCTGGTGTAGCCGAAAGTTCATTTTGGCGTGTCCAGCACGTGGGTCGTGCGAGTCGAGCAGGTGGTTCCGGAGTGCTCGGCAGGTGGTTCCAGTCTGTCCAGGACGTGGTTCCAGCGTGTCCGGCTCGTGGTTCCGTTACATCTGAGAGGTGGTTCCTGCATGCCCGGCAGGTGATTCCGGACTGTCCGCCAGATGGTTCTCGCATAGCCAGCTGTTGATACTGGCCTGTCTGGCAGGTGCTTCCGGTGAGTCGAACTGGTGGCTCCGGCGTGCTCGGCAGTTGGTTCAGGCGCGTCTGGCAGGTGGTTTCCGTCTGTTCGGGGTGTGGTTCCGGCATCACACGCACAAGGTTCTGGCACGTCTGAGATGTAGTTCTGGCCGGCCCGACAGGTGTTTCCGCAGTGTCGACAAGTGGTTCTGGCGTAGTTGGCAGGTGATTTTGACATGACCGGCAGGTGGTTCCAGCAAGCCCGGCAGGTGATGGAGAAGTGTTCACCAACTGGTTGTGGCGAAGCCGGCAGGTGATTTTTGCATGACTGTCAGGTGGTTCTGGCGAGTCGAGCAGGTGGTTCCGGCATGCTCGGCAGGTGCTTCTGGTGTCATTGGCACGTGGTTCTGGCATGTCTGAGAGGTGGTTCGGGCATGCCCGACAGGTGCTTCCGGAGTGTTTGCCAAGTGCTTCTGGTGTAGCCGGCAGGTGATTTTGCATGTCTGGCAGTGGTTCCGGCGGGTCGAGCCGGTGGTTCCCGCGTGTCCGGCAGGTGGTTGCAGTGTGTCTGGCAGGTGGTTCTGAGGTGTCCAGCAGGAGGTTCTGGCACGTCTGTGAGGTTGTGCCGGCATGCCCTTCACGTGATTCCGGCTTGTGCCCCAAGTGGTTCTGGTGTAGCGGGCAGGTGATTTCGGTGTGTCCTGCAGGTGGGACCGGTGAGTCAAGCAGGTGGTTCCGGCGAGTGTTTCCTGTGGTTCCAGTCTGTCCGGGAGATGGTTCCAGCCTGTCCGGCACGTGCTTCTGGCACTTCTGAGAGGTTGTGCTGGCATGCCCGGCAGGTGATTCCGGAGTGTCCGCCAAGTGGTTCTGGCGTAGCCGACAGGTGATTTTGGCGTGTCCGGCAGGTGGTTCTGGTACGTCTCTGAGGTGGTTCCACATGCCCAACAGGTGATTCCGGACTGTCTGCCACATGGTTCTGGCACGTCTGAGAGGTGGTTCCAGCATGCCCGGCAGGCCATCCCGGAGAGTCCTCCAAGTGGTTCTGGAGTAGCCCGCAGTTGATTTTGGCGTGTCTGGCAGGTGGTTCCGTCGTGTTCGGCAGGTGGTTCAGGCGTGGCCGGCAGGTGGTTCCAGTCTGTCCAGTACGTGTTTCCAGATTGTCCGGCACGTGGTTCTGGTACGTCTGAGAGGTGGTTCCGCCATGGCTGGCAGGTGATTCCGGACTGTCCCCCAGGTGGTTCTCGCACAGCCAGCTGTTGATTTTGGCCTGTCTGGCAGGTGGTTCCGGCAAGGGGAGCAGGTGGCTCTGGCGTGCTCGGCAGGTGGTTCCGGCATGTCAGGCAGGTGGTTCCGGTCTGTCCCGTAGGTCGTTCCGGCATGTCCGGCACGTGCTTCTGGCACGTCTGAGAGGTGGTTCTGGCATGCCAGGCAGGTGATTCTGGAGTGTCGGTTAAGTGGTTCTGGTGTAGCCGGCAGTTCCTTTTGGCGTGTCCGGCACGATTGTCCTGCCAGTCGAGCAGGTGGTTCCGGTGAGCTCGGCAGGTGGTTCCAGTCTGTCCAGGATGTGGTTCCAGCGTGTCCGGAACGTGGTTCTGTTACGTCTGAGAGGTGGTTCCTGCATGCCAGGCAGGTGATTTTGGACTGTCCGCCAGGTGGTTCTAGCATAGCCAGCTGTTGATTTTGGCCTGTCTGGCAGGTGGTTCCGGCCTATCGAGCAGGCGGCTCCGGCGTGCTCGGCAGGTGGTTCCGGGATGTCTGGCAGGTGGTTCCGGTCTGTCCGGTAGGTGTTTCCGGCGTGTCCGACACGTCCTTCTGGCATGTCTAAGAGGTGGTTCCGGCATGCCCGGCAGGTTATTCCGGAGTGTCTGCCGAGTGGTTCTGGCGTAGCCAGCAGGTGATTTTGGCGTGTCCAGCAGGTGGTCCTCGGGAGTGGATCAGGTGGTTCCGGCATACTCGGCAGGTGGTACCGGCGTGTCCGGAACATGGTTCTGGCAAGTCTGAGAGGTGGTTCCGGCATGCCCGACCTGTGATTCCGGAGTGTCCGCCAAGTGGTTCTGGCGTACTCGGCAGGTGATTTTGGCGTGTCCGGCAGGTGTTTCTTGCGAGTCGAGCAGGTGGCTCAGGCATGCTCAGCAGGTGCTTCCGGCGTGTCCGGCATGTGGTTCTGGTGTGTCTGAGAGCTGGTTCTGGCATGTCCGGCAGATGATTTCGGAGTGTCCACAAAGTGGTTCTGGCATACCTGGCAGGTGATTTTGGCGTGTGCGGCAGGTGGTTCTGGCGAGTCGAGCAGGTGGTTCCGGCGTGCTCGGCAGGTGCTTCCGGTGTCCTTGGCACGTGGTTCTGACATGTCTGAGAGGTGCTTCCGACATGCCCGGCAGGTGATTCCGGTGTGTTCGCCAAGTGTTTCTGGCGTAGCCGGCAGGTGATTTTGCATGTCCGGGGGTGGTTCCGGCGAGTCGCGCCGGTGGTTCCGGCGTGTCCGGCAGGTGGTTCCGGTCTGTCCGGCAGGGTGTTCTGGGGTGTCCGGCACGAGGTTCTGGCACGTCTGAGAGATTGTGACGGCATGCCCTTCACGTGATTCCGGCTTGTCTGCCAAGTGCTTCTGGTGTAGCAGGCAGGTGATTTTGGCGTGTCTGGCAGGTGTTTCTTGCGAGTCGAGCAGGTGGCTCAGGCATGCTCAGCAGGTGCTTCTGGCGTCTCCGGCAGGTTGTTCTGGTGTGTCTGAGAGCTGCTTCTGGCATGTCTGGCAGATGATTCCGGAGTGACCACCAAGTGGTTCTGGCATACCCGGCCGGTGGTTTTTGCGTGTCAGGTAGGTGGTTCCGGCGAGTCGAGCAGGTGGTTCCAGTGTGCTCGGCAGGTGGTTCAGGCGGGTCTGGCAGGTGGTTTCAGTCTGTTCGGGGTGTGGTTCCGGCATCTCGGGCACATGGTTCTGGCACGTCTGAGATGTGGTTCTGGCAGGCCCGACAGGTGTTTCCGGAGTGTCCGCCAAGCGGTTCTGGCGTAGCTGGCAGGTGATATTGGCGTGACCGGCAGGTGCTTCCAGCAAGCCCGGCAGTTGATTCCGAAGTGTTCACCAACTGGTTGTGGCGTAGCCGGCAGGTGATTTTGGCGTGTCCAGCAGGTGGTTCTGTGGAGTGGATCAGGAACTTCCGGCCTTCTCAGCAGGTGCTTCCGCAGTCTCCAGCATGTTGTTGTGGCACCTCTGAGAGGTGGTTCCAACATGCCCGGCAGGTGATTCTGGAGTGTCCGACAAGTGGTTGTGGAGTAGCCGGCTGGTGATTTTGGCGTGTCCGGCAGGTGGTTCTGGCGAGTCAAGCAGGTGGTCCCGGCGTGTCCGGCAGGTGATTCCGGTCTGTCCTGGAGGTGGTTCCGGAGTCTCTGCCGAGTGGTTCTGGCGTAGCCGGCAGGTGATTTTGGCGTGTCCGGCAGGTGGTTCTGGCGAGTCGAGCAGGTGGTTCCGGCGTGTCCGGCAGGTGATTCCGGTCTGTCCTGGAGGTGGTTCCGGAGTCTCTGCCGAGTGGTTCTGGCGTAGCCGGCAGGTGATTTTGGCGTGACCGGCAGGTGGTTCCGGCAAGCGCGGCAGGTGATTCCGAAGTGTTCACCAACTGGTTGTGGCGTAGCCGGCAGGTGATTTTGGCGTGTCCGGCAGGTGGTTCTGGCGAGTCGAGAAGGTGGTTCTGGCGTGTCCGGCAGGTGTTTGCAGTCTGTCCATGACGTGGTTCCGGCATGCCCTCCAGGTGATTCTGGAGTGTCCACCAAGTGGTTTTGGCATAGCCGGCATATGATTTTGGACTGTCAGGCAGGTGGTTCCGGCATGTCCAGCAGGTGTTTCCGGCGAGTTCGGCAGTTGCTTCCAGTCTCTCCGGCATGTGGTTCCGGCACCTCTGAGAGGTGGTTCCGGCATGCCCGGCAGCTGATACCGGAGTGTCTGCCGAGTGGTTGTGGCGTAGCCGGCAGGTGATTTTGGCGTGTCCGGCAGGTGGTTCTGGCGAGTCGAGCAGGTGGTTCCGGCGTGCTCGGCAGGTGCTTCCGGGGTCATTGGCACGTGGTTCTGGCATGTCTGAGAGGTGGTTCCGGCATGCCCGGCAGGTGATTCCGCAGTGTTCGCCAAGTGGTTCTGGCGTAGCCGGCAGGTGATTTTGCATGTCCGGCGGTGGTTCCGGCGGGTCGAGCCGGTGGTTCCGGCGTGTCCGGCAGGTGGTTGCGGTCTGTCCGGCAGGTGGTGCTGGGGTGTCCGCCACGTGCTTCTGGTACGTCTGAGAGGTGGTTCCAGCATGCCCGGCAGGTCATCCCGGAGAGTTCTCCAAGTGGTTCTGGTGTACCCCGCAGGTGATTTTGGCGTGTCCGGCAGGTGGTTCCATCGTGCTCGGCAGGTGGTTCAGGCGTGGCCGGCAGGTGGTTCCAGTCTGTCCAGTAAGTGTTTCCAGCTTGTCCGGCACGTGGTTCTTGTACGTCTGAGAGGTGGTTTCGCCATGGCTGGCAGGTGATTCCGGACTGTCCCCCAGGTGGTTCTGGCATAGCCAGCAGTTGATATTGGCCTGTCCGGCCGGTGGATCCGGCGAGTCGAGCAGGTGGCTGTGGCGTGTTCAGCAGGTGGTTCCGGCGTGTCTGGCAGGTGGTTCCGTTCTGTCCGATAGGTCGTTCCGGCATGTCCGGCACGTGCTTCTGGAACGTGTGAGAGGTGGTTCTGGCATGCCAGGCAGGTGATTCTGGAGTGTCGGGTAAGTGGTTCTGGTGTAGCCGAAAGTTCATTTTGGCGTGTCCAGCACGTGGGTCGTGCGAGTCGAGCAGGTGGTTCCGGAGTGCTCGGCAGGTGGTTCCAGTCTGTCCAGGACGTGGTTCCAGCGTGTCCGGCTCGTGGTTCCGTTACATCTGAGAGGTGGTTCCTGCATGCCCGGCAGGTGATTCCGGACTGTCCGCCAGATGGTTCTCGCATAGCCAGCTGTTGATTTTGGCCTGTCTGGCAGGTGCTTCCGGTGAGTCGAACAGGTGGCTCCGGCGTGCTCGGCAGGTGGTTCAGGCGGGTCTGGCAGGTGGTCTCCGTCTGTTCGGGGTGTGGTTCCGGCATCACACGCACAAGGTTCTGGCACGTCTGAGATGTAGTTCTGGCCGGCCCGACAGGTGTTTCCGCAGTGTCGACAAGTGGTTCTGGCGTAGTTGGCAGGTGATTTTGACATGACCGGCAGGTGGTTCCAGCAAGCCCGGCAGGTGATGGGGAAGTGTTCACCAACTGGTTGTGGCGAAGCCGGCAGGTGATTTTTGCATGACTGGCAGGTGGTTCTGGCGAGTCGAGCAGGTGGTTCCGGCATGCTCGGCAGGTGCTTCTGGTGTCATTGGCACGTGGTTCTGGCATGTCTGAGAGGTGGTTCCGGCATGCCCGGCAGGTGATTCCGGAGTGTTTGCCAAGTGGTTCTGGTGTAGCCGGCAGGTGATTTTGCATGTCTGGCAGTGGTTCCGGCGGGTCGAGCCGGTGGTTCCCGCGTGTCCGGCAGGTGGTTGCAGTCTGTCTGGCAGGTGGTTCTGAGGTGTCCGGCAGGAGGTTCTGGCACGTCTGTGAGGTTGTGCCGGCATGCCCTTCACGTGATTCCGGCTTGTGCCCCAAGTGGTTCTGGTGTAGCGGGCAGGTGATTTTGGTGTGTCCTGCAGGTGGGACCGGTGAGTCAAGCAGGTGGTTCCGGCGAGTGTTTCCTGTGGTTCCAGTCTGTCCGGGAGATGGTTCCGGCCTGTCCGGCACGTGCTTCTGGCACTTCTGAGAGGTTGTGCTGGCATGCCCGGCAGGTGATTCCGGAGTGTCCGCCAAGTGGTTCTGGCGTAGCCGGCAGGTGATTTTGGCGTGTCCGGCAGGTGGTTCTGGTACGTCTCAGAGGTGGTTCCACATGCCCAACAGGTGATTCCGGACTCTCTGCCACATGGTTCTGGCGCGTCTGAGAGGTGGTTCCAGCATGCCCGGCAGGTCATCCCAGAGAGTCCTCCAAGTGGTTGTGGAGTAGCCCGCAGGTGATTTTGGCGTGTCCGGCAGGTGGTTCCGTCGTGCTCGGCAGGTGGTTCAGGCGTGGCCGGCAGGTGGTTCCAGTCTGTCCAGTACGTGTTTCCAGATTGTCCGGCACGTGGTTCTGGTACGTCTGAGAGGTGGTTCCGCCATGGCTGGCAGGTGATTCCGGACTGTCCCCCAGGTGGTTCTCGCACAGCCAGCTGTTGATTTTGGCCTGTCTGGCAGGTGGTTCCGGCAAGGGGAGCAGGTGGCTCTGGCGTGCTCGGCAGGTGGTTCCGGCATGTCAGGCAGGTGGTTCCGGTCTGTCCCGTAGGTCGTTCCGGCATGTCCGGCACGTGCTTCTGGCACGTCTGAGAGGTGGTTCTGGCATGCCAGGCAGGTGATTCTGGAGTGTCGGTTAAGTGGTTCTGGTGTAGCCGGCAGTTCCTTTTGGCGTGTCCGGCACGATTGTCCTGCCAGTCGAGCAGGTGGTTCCGGTGAGCTCGGCAGGTGGTTCCAGTCTGTCCAGGATGTGGTTCCAGCGTGTCCGGAACGTGGTTCTGTTACGTCTGAGAGGTGGTTCCTGCATGCCAGGCAGGTGATTTTGGACTGTCCGCCAGGTGGTTCTAGCATAGCCAGCTGTTGATTTTGGCCTGTCTGGCAGGTGGTTCCGGCCTATCGAGCAGGCGGCTCCGGCGTGCTCGGCAAGTGGTTCCGGGATGTCTGGCAGGTGGTTCCGGTCTGTCCGGTAGGTGTTTCCGGCGTGTCCGACACGTCCTTCTGGCATGTCTAAGAGGTGGTTCCGGCATGCCCGGCAGGTTATTCCGGAGTGTCTGCCGAGTGGTTCTGGCGTAGCCAGCAGGTGATTTTGGCATGTCCAGCAGGTGGTCCTCGGGAGTGGATCAGGTGGTTCCGGCATACTCGGCAGGTGGTACCGGCGTGTCCGGAACATGGTTCTGGCAAGTCTGAGAGGTGGTTCCGGCATGCCCGACCTGTGATTCCGGAGTGTCCGCCAAGTGGTTCTGGCGTACTCGGCAGGTGATTTTGGCGTGTCCGGCAGGTGTTTCTTGCGAGTCGAGCAGGTGGCTCAGGCATGCTCAGCAGGTGCTTCCGGCGTGTCCGGCATGTGGTTCTGGTGTGTCTGAGAGCTGGTTCTGGCATGTCCGGCAGATGATTTCGGAGTGTCCACAAAGTGGTTCTGGCATACCTGGCAGGTGATTTTGGCGTGTGCGGCAGGTGGTTCTGGCGAGTCGAGCAGGTGGTTCCGGCGTGCTCGGCAGGTGCTTCCGGTGTCCTTGGCACGTGGTTCTGACATGTCTGAGAGGTGCTTCCGACATGCCCGGCAGGTGATTCCGGTGTGTTCGCCAAGTGTTTCTGGCGTAGCCGGCAGGTGATTTTGCATGTCCGGGGGTGGTTCCGGCGAGTCGCGCCGGTGGTTCCGGCGTGTCCGGCAGGTGGTTCCGGTCTGTCCGGCAGGGTGTTCTGGGGTGTCCGGCACGAGGTTCTGGCACGTCTGAGAGATTGTGACGGCATGCCCTTCACGTGATTCCGGCTTGTCTGCCAAGTGCTTCTGGTGTAGCAGGCAGGTGATTTTGGCACGTCTGGCAGGTGTTTCTTGCGAGTCGAGCAGGTGGCTCAGGCATGCTCAGCAGGTGCTTCTGGCGTCTCCGGCAGGTTGTTCTGGTGTGTCTGAGAGCTGCTTCTGGCATGTCTGGCAGATGATTCCGGAGTGACCACCAAGTGGTTCTGGCATACCCGGCCGGTGGTTTTTGCGTGTCAGGTAGGTGGTTCCGGCGAGTCGAGCAGGTGGTTCCAGTGTGCTCGGCAGGTGGTTCAGGCGGGTCTGGCAGGTGGTTTCAGTCTGTTCGGGGTGTGGTTCCGGCATCTCGGGCACATGGTTCTGGCACGTCTGAGATGTGGTTCTGGCAGGCCCGACAGGTGTTTCCGGAGTGTCCGCCAAGCGGTTCTGGCGTAGCTGGCAGGTGATATTGGCGTGACCGGCAGGTGCTTCCAGCAAGCCCGGCAGTTGATTCCGAAGTGTTCACCAACTGGTTGTGGCGTAGCCGGCAGGTGATTTTGGCGTGTCCAGCAGGTGGTTCTGTGGAGTGGATCAGGAACTTCCGGCCTTCTCAGCAGGTGCTTCCGCAGTCTCCAGCATGTTGTTGTGGCACCTCTGAGAGGTGGTTGCAACATGCCCGGCAGGTGATTCTGGAGTGTCCGACAAGTGGTTGTGGAGTAGCCGGCTGGTGATTTTGGCGTGTGCGGCAGGTGGTTCTGGCGAGTCAAGCAGGTGGTCCCGGCGTGTCCGGCAGGTGATTCCGGTCTGTCCTGGAGGTGGTTCCGGAGTCTCTGCCGAGTGGTTCTGGCGTAGCCGGCAGGTGATTTTGGCGTGTCCGGCAGGTGGTTCTGGCGAGTCGAGCAGGTGGTTCCGGCGTGTCCGGCAGGTGATTCCGGTCTGTCCTGGAGGTGGTTCCGGAGTCTCTGCCGAGTGGTTCTGGCGTAGCCGGCAGGTGATTTTGGCGTGACCGGCAGGTGGTTCCGGCAAGCGCGGCAGGTGATTCCGAAGTGTTCACCAACTGGTTGTGGCGTAGCCGGCAGGTGATTTTGGCGTGTCCGGCAGGTGGTTCTGGCGAGTCGAGAAGGTGGTTCTGGCGTGTCCGGCAGGTGTTTGCAGTCTGTCCATGACGTGGTTCCGGCATGCCCTCCAGGTGATTCTGGAGTGTCCACCAAGTGGTTTTGGCATAGCCGGCATATGATTTTGGACTGTCAGGCAGGTGGTTCCGGCATGTCCAGCAGGTGTTTCCGGCGAGTTCGGCAGTTGCTTCCAGTCTCTCCGGCATGTGGTTCCGGCACCTCTGAGAGGTGGTTCCGGCATGCCCGGCAGCTGATACCGGAGTGTCTGCCGAGTGGTTGTGGCGTAGCCGGCAGGTGATTTTGGCGTGTCCGGCAGGTGGTTCTGGCGAGTCGAGCAGGTGGTTCCGGCGTGCTCGGCAGGTGCTTCCGGGGTCATTGGCACGTGGTTCTGGCATGTCTGAGAGGTGGTTCCGGCATGCCCGGCAGGTGATTCCGCAGTGTTCGCCAAGTGGTTCTGGCGTAGCCGGCAGGTGATTTTGCATGTCCGGCGGTGGTTCCGGCGGGTCGAGCCGGTGGTTCCGGCGTGTCCGGCAGGTGGTTGCGGTCTGTCCGGCAGGTGGTGCTGGGGTGTCCGCCACGTGCTTCTGGTACGTCTGAGAGGTGGTTCCAGCATGCCCGGCAGGTCATCCCGGAGAGTTCTCCAAGTGGTTCTGGTGTACCCCGCAGGTGATTTTGGCGTGTCCGGCAGGTGGTTCCATCGTGCTCGGCAGGTGGTTCAGGCGTGGCCGGCAGGTGGTTCCAGTCTGTCCAGTAAGTGTTTCCAGCTTGTCCGGCACGTGGTTCTTGTACGTCTGAGAGGTGGTTTCGCCATGGCTGGCAGGTGATTCCGGACTGTCCCCCAGGTGGTTCTGGCATAGCCAGCAGTTGATATTGGCCTGTCCGGCCGGTGGATCCGGCGAGTCGAGCAGGTGGCTGTGGCGTGTTCAGCAGGTGGTTCCGGCGTGTCTGGCAGGTGGTTCCGTTCTGTCCGATAGGTCGTTCCGGCATGTCCGGCACGTGCTTCTGGAACGTGTGAGAGGTGGTTCTGGCATGCCAGGCAGGTGATTCTGGAGTGTCGGGTAAGTGGTTCTGGTGTAGCCGAAAGTTCATTTTGGCGTGTCCAGCACGTGGGTCGTGCGAGTCGAGCAGGTGGTTCCGGAGTGCTCGGCAGGTGGTTCCAGTCTGTCCAGGACGTGGTTCCAGCGTGTCCGGCTCGTGGTTCCGTTACATCTGAGAGGTGGTTCCGGCATGCCCGGCAGGTGATTCCGGACTGTCCGCCAGATGGTTCTCGCATAGCCAGCTGTTGATTTTGGCCTGTCTGGCAGGTGCTTCCGGTGAGTCGAACAGGTGGCTCCGGCGTGCTCGGCAGGTGGTTCAGGCGGGTCTGGCAGGTGGTCTCCGTCTGATCGGGGTGTGGTTCCGGCATCACACGCACAAGGTTCTGGCACGTCTGAGATGTAGTTCTGGCCGGCCCGACAGGTGTTTCCGCAGTGTCGACAAGTGGTTCTGGCGTAGTTGGCAGGTGATTTTGACATGACCGGCAGGTGGTTCCAGCAAGCCCGGCAGGTGATGGGGAAGTGTTCACCAACTGGTTGTGGCGAAGCCGGCAGGTGATTTTTGCATGACTGGCAGGTGGTTCTGGCGAGTCGAGCAGGTGGTTCCGGCATGCTCGGCAGGTGATTCTGGAGTGTTTGCCAAGTGGTTCTGGTGTAGCCGGCAGGTGATTTTGCATGTCTGGCAGTGGTTCCGGCGGGTCGAGCCGGTGGTTCCCGCGTGTCCGGCAGGTGGTTGCAGTCTGTCTGGCAGGTGGTTCTGAGGTGTCCGGCAGGAGGTTCTGGCACGTCTGTGAGGTTGTGCCGGCATGCCCTTCACGTGATTCCGGCTTGTGCCCCAAGTGGTTCTGGTGTAGCGGGCAGGTGATTTTGGTGTGTCCTGCAGGTGGGACCGGTGAGTCAAGCAGGTGGTTCCGGCGAGTGTTTCCTGTGGTTCCAGTCTGTCCGGGAGATGGTTCCGGCCAGTCCGGCACGTGCTTCTGGCACTTCTGAGAGGTTGTGCTGGCATGCCCGGCAGGTGATTCCGGAGTGTCCGCCAAGTGGTTCTGGCGTAGCCGACAGGTGATTTTGGCGTGTCCGGCAGGTGGTTCTGGTACGTCTCTGAGGTGGTTCCACATGCCCAACAGGTGATTCCGGACTGTCTGCCACATGGTTCTGGCACGTCTGAGAGGTGGTTCCAGCATGCCCGGCAGGTCATCCCGGAGAGTCCTCCAAGTGGTTCTGGAGTAGCCCGCAGGTGATTTTGGCGTGTCTGGCAGGTGGTTCCGTCGTGCTCGGCAGGTGGTTCAGGCGTGGCCGGCAGCTGGTTCCAGTCTGTCCAGTACGTGTTTCCAGATTGTCCGGCACGTGGTTCTGGTACGTCTGAGAGGTGGTTCCGCCATGGCTGGCAGGTGATTCCGGACTGTCCCCCAGGTGGTTCTCGCACAGCCAGCTGTTGATTTTGGCCTGCCTGGCAGGTGGTTCCGGCAAGGGGAGCAGGTGGCTCTGGCGTGCTCGGCAGGTGGTTCCGGCATGTCAGGCAGGTGGTTCCGGTCTGTCCCGTAGGTCGTTCCGGCATGTCCGGCACGTGCTTCTGGCACTTCTGAGAGGTTGTGCTGGCATGCCCGGCAGGTGATTCCGGAGTGTCCGCCAAGTGGTTCTGGCGTAGCCGACAGGTGATTTTGGCGTGTCCGGCAGGTGGTTCTGGTATAGCCAGCAGTTGATATTGGCCTGTCCGGCCGGTGGATCCGGTGAGTCGAGCAGGTGGCTGTGGCGTGTTCAGCAGGTGGTTCCGGCGTGTCTGGCAGGTGGTTCCGTTCTGTCCGTTAGGTCGTTCCGTCATGTCCGGCACGTGCTTCTGGAACGTGTGGGAGGTGGTTCTGGCATGCCAGGCAGGTGATTCTGGAGTGTCGGGTAAGTGGTTCTGGTGTAGCCAAAAGTTCATTTTGGCGTGTCCAGCACGTGGGTCGTGCGAGTCGAGCAGGTGGTTCCGGAGTGCTCGGCAGGTGGTTCCAGTCTGTCCAGGACGTGGTTCCAGCGTGTCCGGCTCGTGGTTCCGTTACATCTGAGAGGTGGTTCCGGCATGCCCGGCAGGTGATTCCAGAGTGTTTGCCAAGTGGTTCTGGTGTAGCCGGCAGGTGATTTTGCATGTCTGGCAGTGGTTCCGGCGGGTCGAGCCGGTGGTTCCCGCGTGTCCGGCAGGTGGTTGCAGTCTGTCTGGCAGGTGGTTCTGAGGTGTCCGGCAGGAGGTTCTGGCACGTCTGTGAGGTTGTGCCGGCATGCCCTTCACGTGATTCCGGCTTGTGCCCCAAGTGGTTCTGGTGTAGCGGGCAGGTGATTTTGGTGTGTCCTGCAGGTGGGACCGGTGAGTCAAGCAGGTGGTTCCGGCGAGTGTTTCCTGTGGTTCCAGTCTGTCCGGGAGATGGTTCCGGCCTGTCCGGCACGTGCTTCTGGCACTTCTGAGAGGTTGTGCTGGCATGCCCAGCAGGTGATTCCGGAGTGTCTGCCAAGTGGTTCTGGCGTAGCCGGCAGGTGATTTTGGCGTGTCCGGCAGGTGGTTCTGGTACGTCTCAGAGGTGGTTCCACATGCCCAACAGGTGATTCCGGACTCTCTGCCACATGGATCTGGCGCGTCTGAGAGGTGGTTCCAGCATGCCCGGCAGGTCATCCCAGAGAGTCCTCCAAGTGGTTGTGGAGTAGCCCGCAGGTGATTTTGGCGTGTCCGGCAGGTGGTTCCGTCGTGCTCGGCAGGTGGTTCAGGCGTGGCCGGCAGGTGGTTCCAGTCTGTCCAGTACGTGTTTCCAGATTGTCCGGCACGTGGTTCTGGTACGTCTGAGAGGTGGTTCCGCCATGGCTGGCAGGTGATTCCGGACTGTCCCCCAGGTGGTTCTCGCACAGACAGCTGTTGATTTTGGCCTGTCTGGCAGGTGGTTCCGGCAAGGGGAGCAGGTGGCTCTGGCGTGCTCGGCAGGTGGTTCCGGCATGTCAGGCAGGTGGTTCCGGTCTGTCCCGTAGGTCGTTCTGGCATGTCCGGCACGTGCTTCTGGCACGTCTGAGAGGTGGTTCTGGCATGCCAGGCAGGTGATTCTGGAGTGTCGGTTAAGTGGTTCTGGTGTAGCCGGCAGTTCCTTTTGGCGTGTCCGGCACGATTGTCCTGCCAGTCGAGCAGGTGGTTCCGGTGAGCTCGGCAGGTGGTTCCAGTCTGTCCAGGATGTGGTTCCAGCGTGTCCGGAACGTGGTTCTGTTACGTCTGAGAGGTGGTTCCTGCATGCCAGGCAGGTGATTTTGGACTGTCCGCCAGGTGGTTCTAGCATAGCCAGCTGTTGATTTTGGCCTGTCTGGCAGGTGGTTCCGGCCTATCGAGCAGGCGGCTCCGGCGTGCTCGGCAAGTGGTTCCGGGATGTCTGGCAGGTGGTTCCGGTCTGTCCGGTAGGTGTTTCCGGCGTGTCCGACACGTCCTTCTGGCATGTCTAAGAGGTGGTTCCGGCATGCCCGGCAGGTTATTCCGGAGTGTCTGCCGAGTGGTTCTGGCGTAGCCAGAAGGTGATTTTGGCATGTCCAGCAGGTGGTCCTCGGGAGTGGATCAGGTGGTTCCGGCATACTCGGCAGGTGGTACCGGCGTGTCCGGAACATGGTTCTGGCAAGTCTGAGAGGTGGTTCCGGCATGCCCGACCTGTGATTCCGGAGTGTCCGCCAAGTGGTTCTGGCGTACTCGGCAGGTGCTTCTGGCGTCTCCGGCAGGTTTTTCTGGTGTGTGTGAGAGCTGCTTCTGGCATGTCTGGCAGATGATTCCGGAGTGACCACCAAGTGGTTCTGGCATACCCGGCCTGTGGTTTTTGCGTGTCAGGTAGGTGGTTCCGGCGAGTCGAGCAGGTGGTTCCAGTGTGCTCGGCAGGTGGTTCAGGCGGGTCTGGCAGGTGGTTTCAGTCTGTTCGGGGTGTGGTTCCGGCATCTCGGGCACATGGTTCTGGCACGTCTGAGATGTGGTTCTGGCAGGCCCGACAGGTGTTTCCGGAGTGTCCGCCAAGCGGTTCTGGCGTAGCTGGCAGGTGATATTGGCGTGACCGGCAGGTGCTTCCAGCAAGCCCGGCAGTTGATTCCGAAGTGTTCACCAACTGGTTGTGGCGTAGCCGGCAGGTGATTTTGGCGTGTCCAGCAGGTGGTTCTGTGGAGTGGATCAGGAACTTCCGGCCTTCTCAGCATGTGCTTCCGCAGTCTCCAGCATGTTGTTGTGGCACCTCTGAGAGGTGGTTCCAACATGCCCGGCAGGTGATTCTGGAGTGTCCGACAAGTGGTTGTGGAGTAGCCGGCTGGTGATTTTGGCCTGTCTGGCAGGTGGTTCCGGCCTATCGAGCAGGCGGCTCCGGCGTGCTCGGCAGGTGGTTCCGGGATGTCTGGCAGGTGGTTCCGGTCTGTCCGGTAGGTGTTTCCGGCGTGTCCGACACGTCCTTCTGGCATGTCTAAGAGGTGGTTCCGGCATGCCCGGCAGGTTATTCTGGAGTGTCTGCCGAGTGGTTCTGGCGTAGCCAGCAGGTGATTCTGGCGTGTCCAGCAGGTGGTCCTCGGGAGTGGATCAGGTGGTTCCGGCATACTTGGCAGGTGGTACCGGCGTGTCTGGAACATGGTTCTGGCAAGTCTGAGAGGTTGTTCCGGCATGCCCAACCTGTGATTCCGGAGTGTCCGCCAAGTGGTTCTGGCGTAGCTGGCAGGTGATATTGGCATGACCGGCAGGTGCTTCCAGCAAGCCCGGCAGTTGATTCCGAATTTTCACCAACTCTTTGTGGCGTAGCCGGCAGGTGATTTTGGCGTGTCCAGCAGGTGGTTCTGTGGAGTGGATCAGGAACTTCCGGCATTCTCAGAAAGTGCTTCCGCAGTCTCCAGCATGTTGTTGTGGCACCTCTGAGAGGTGGTTCCAACATGCCCGGCAGGTGATTCTGGAGTGTCCGACAAGTGGTTGTGGAGTAGCCGGCTGGTGATTTTCGAGTGTCCGGCAGGTGGTTTTGGCGAGTCAGGCAGGTGGTCCCGGAGTTTCCGGCAGGTGATTCCGGTCTGTCCTGGAGGTGGTTCCGGAGTCTCTGCCGAGTGGTTCTGGCGTAGCTGGCAGGTGATTTTGGCGTGTCCGGCAGGTGGTTCTGGCGAGTCGAGCAGGTGGTTCCGGCGTGTCCGGCAGGTGATTCCGGTCTGTCCTGGAGGTGGTTCCGGAGTCTCTGCCTAGTGGTTCTGGCGTAGCCGGCAGGTGACTTTGGCGTGACCGGCAGGTGGTTCCGGCATGCGCGGCAGGTGATTCCAAAGTGTTCACCAACTGGTTGTGGCGTACCCGGCAGGTGATTTTGGCGTGTCCGGCAGGTTGTTCTGGCGAGTCGAGAAGGTGGTTCTGGCGTGTCAGGCAGGTGTTTGCAGTCTGTCCATGACGTGGTTCCGGCATGCCCTCCAGGTGATTCTGGAGTGTCCACCAAGTGGTTTTGGCATAGCCGGCATATGATTTTGGACTGTCAGGCAGGTGGTTCCGGCATGTCCAGCAGGTGTTTCCGGCGAGCTCGGCAGTTGCTTCCAGTCTCTCCGGCATGTGGTTCTGGAACCTCTGAGAGGTGGTTCCGGCATGCCCGGCAGCTGATACCGGAGTGCCTGCCGAGTGGTTGTGGCGTAGCCGGCAGGTGATTTTGGCGTGTCCGGCAGGTGGTTCTGGCGAGTCGAGCAGGTGGTTCCGGCGTGCTCGGCAGGTGCTTCCGGGGTCATTGGCACGTGGTTCTGGCATGTCTGAGAGGTGGTTCCGGCATGCCCGGCAGGTGATTCCGGAGTGTTCGCCAAGTGGTTCTGGCGTAGCCGGCAGGTGATTTTGCATGTCCGGCAGTGGTTTCGGCGGGTCAAGCCGGTGGTTCCGGCCTGTCCGGCAGGTGGTTGCGGTCTGTCCGGCAGGTGGTGCTGGGGTGTCCGCCACGTGCTTCTGGTACGTCTGAGAGGTGGTTCCGGCATGCCCGGCAGGTCATCCCGGAGAGTTCTCCAAGTGGTTCTGGTGTAGCCCGCAGGTGATTTTGGCGTGTCCGGCAGGTGGTTCCGTCGTGCTCGGCAGGTGGTTCAGGCATGGCCGGCAGGTGGCTCCAGTCTGTCCAGTAAGTGTTTCCAGCTTGTCCGGCACGTGGTTCTTGTACGTCTGAGAGGTGGTTCCGCCATGGCTGGCAGGTGATTCCGGACTGTCCCCCAGGTGGTTCTGGCATAGCCAGCAGTTGATATTGGCCTGTCCGGCCGGTGGATCCGGCGAGTCGAGCAGGTGGCTGTGGCGTGTTCAGCAGGTGGTTCCGGCGTGTCTGGCAGGTGGTTCCGTACTGTCCGATAGGTCGTTCCGGCATGTCCGGCACGTGCTTCTGGAACGTGTTAGAGGTGGTTCTGGCATGCCAGGCAGGTGATTCTGGAGTGTCGGGTAAGTGGTTCTGGTGTAGCCGAAAGTTCATTTTGGCGTGTCCAGCACGTGGGTCGTGCGAGTCGAGCAGGTGGTTCCAGAGTGCTCGGTAGGTGGTTCCAGACTGCCCAGGACGTGGTTCCAGCGTGTCCGGCTCGTGGTTCCGTTACATCGGAAAGGTGGTTCCTGCATGCCCGGCAGGTGATTCCAGACTGTCCGCCAGATGGTTCTCGCATAGCCAGCTGTTGATTATGGCCTGTCTGGCAGGTGGTTCCAGCCTATCGAGCAGGCGGCTCCGGCGTGCTCGGCAGGTTTTTCCGCGATGTCTGGCAGGTGGTTCCGGTCTGTCCGGTAGGTGTTTCCGGCGTGTCCGACACGTCCTTCTGGCATGTCTAAGAGGTGGTTCCGGCATGCCCGGCAGGTTATTCCGGAGTGTCTGCCGAGTGGTTCTGGCGTAGCCAGCAGGTGATTCTGGCGTGTCCAGCAGGTGGTCCTCGGGAGTGGATCAGGTGGTTCCGGCATACTCGGCAGGTGGTACCGGCGTGTCCAGAACATGGTTCTGGCAAGTCTGAGAGGTGGTTCCGGCATGCCCGACCTGTGATTCCGGAGTGTCCGCCAAGTGGTTCTGGCGTACTCGGCAGGTGATTTTGGCGTGTCCGGCAGGTGTTTCTTGCGAGTCGAGCAGGTGGCTCAGGCATGCTCAGCAGGTGCTTCCGGCGTGTCCGGCATGTGGTTCTGGGGTGTCTGAGAGCTGGTTCTGGCATGTCCGGCAGATGATTTCGGAGTGTCCACAAAGTGGTTCTGGCATACCTGGCAGGTGATTTTGGCGTGTGCGGCAGGTGGTTCTGGCGAGTCGATCAGGTGGTTCCGGCGTGCTCGGCAGGTGCTTCCGGTGTCCTTGGCACGTGGTTCTGACATGTCTGAGAGGTGCTTCCGACATGCCCGGCAGGTGATTCCGGTGTGTTCGCCAAGTGTTTCTGGCGTAGCCGGCAGGTGTTTTTGCATGTCCGGGGGTGGTTCCGGCGAGTCGCGCCGGTGGTTCCGGCGTGTCCGGCAGGTGGTTCCGGTCTGTCCGGCAGGGTGTTCTGGGGTGTCCGGCACGAGGTTCTGGCACGTCTGAGAGATTGTGATGGCATGGCCTTCACGTGATTCCGGTTTGTCTGCCAAGTGCTTCTGGTGTAGCAGGCAGGTGATTTTGGCGTGTGTGGCAGGTGTTTCTTGCGAGTCGAGCACGTGGCTCAGGCATGCTCAGCAGGTGCTTCTGGCGTCTCCGGCAGGTTGTTCTGGTGTGTCTGAGAGCTGCTTCTGGCATGTCTGGCAGATGATTCCGGAGTGACCACCAAGTGGTTCAGGCATACCCGGCCGGTGGTTTTTGCGTGTCAGGTAGGTGGTTCCGGCGAGTCGAGCAGGTGGTTCCAGTGTGCTCGGCAGGTGGTTCAGGCGGGTCTGGCAGGTGGTTTCAGTCTGTTCGGGGTGTGGTTCCGGCATCTCGGGCACATGGTTCTGGCACGTCTGAGATGTGGTTCTGGCAGGCCCGACAGGTGTTTCCGGAGTGTCCGCCAAGCGGTTCTGGCGTAACTGGCAGGTGATATTGGCGTGACCGGCAGGTGCTTCCAGCAAGCCCGGCAGTTGATTCCGAAGTGTTCACCAACTGGTTGTGGCGTAGCCGGCAGGTGATTTTGGCGTGTCCAGCAGGTGGTTCTGTGGAGTGGATCAGGAACTTCCGGCCTTCTCAGCAGGTGCTTCCGCAGTCTCCAGCATGTTGTTGTGGCACCTCTGTGAGGTGGTTCCAACATGCCCGGCAGGTGATTCTGGAGTGTCCGACAAGTGGTTGTGGAGTAGCCGGCTGGTGATTTTGGCATGTCCGTCAGGTGGTTCTGGCGAGTCTGGCAGGTGGTTCCGGCGTGTCCGGCAGGTGATTCCGGTCTGTCCTGGAGGTGCTTCCGGAGTCTCTGCAGAGTGGTTCTGGCGTAGCCGGCAGGTGATTTTGGCGCGTCCGGCAGGTGGTTCTGGCGAGTCGAGCAGGTGGTTCCGGCGTGTCCGGCAGGTGATTCCGGTCTGTCCTGGAGGTGGTTCCGGAGTCTCTGCTGAGTGGTTCTGGCTTAGCCGGCAGCTGATTTTGGCGTGACCGGCAGGTGGTTCCGGCAAGCGCGGCAGGTGATTCCAAAGTGTTCACCAACTGGTTGTGGCGTAGCCGGCAGGTGATTTTGGCGTGTCCGGCAGGTGGTTCTGGCGAGTCGAGAAGGTGGTTCTGGCGTGTCCGGCAGGTGTTTGCAGTCTGTCCATGACGTGGTTCCGGCATGCCCTCCAGGTGATTCTGGAGTGTCCACCAAGTGGTTTTGGCATAGCCGGCATATGATTTTGGACTGTCAGGCAGGTGGTTCCGGCATGTCCAGCAGGTGTTTCCGGCGAGCTCGGCAGTTGCTTCCAGTCTCTCCGGCATGTGGTTCTGGCACCTCTGAGAGGTGGTTCCGGCATGCCCGGCAGCTGATACCGGAGTGCCTGCCGAGTGGTTGTGGCGTAGCCGGCAGGTGATTTTGGCGTGTCCGGCAGGTGGTTCTGGCGAGTCGAGCAGGTGGTTCCGGCGTGCTCGGCAGGTGCTTCCGGGGTCATTGGCACGTGGTTCTGGCATGTCTGAGAGGTGGTTCCGGCATGCCCGGCAGATGATTCCGGAGTGTTCGCCAAGTGGTTCTGGCGTAGCCGGCAGGTGATTTTGCATGTCCGGCGGTGGTTCCGGCGGGTCGAGCCGGTGGTTCCGGCCTGTCCGGCAGGTGGTTGCGGTCTGTCCGGCAGGTGGTGCTGGGGTGTCCGCCACGTGCTTCTGGTACGTCTGAGAGGTGGTTCCGGCATGCCCGGCAGGTCATCCCGGAGAGTTCTCCAAGTGGTTCTGGTGTAGCCCGCAGGTGATTTTGGCGTGTCCGGCAGGTGGTTCCGTCGTGCTCGGCAGGTGGTTCAGGCATGGCCGGCAGGTGGCTCCAGTCTGTCCAGTAAGTGTTTCCAGCTTGTCCGGCACGTGGTTCTTGTACGTCTGAGAGGTGGTTCCGCCATGGCTGGCAGGTGATTCCGGACTGTCCCCCAGGTGGTTCTGGCATAGCCAGCAGTTGATATTGGCCTGTCCGGCCGGTGGATCCGGCGAGTCGAGCAGGTGGCTGTGGCGTGTTCAGCAGGTGGTTCCGGCGTGTCTGGCAGGTGGTTCCGTACTGTCCGATAGGTCGTTCCGGCATGTCCGGCACGTGCTTCTGGAACGTGTGAGAGTTGGTTCTGGCATGCCAGGCAGGTGATTCTGGAGTGTCGGGTAAGTGGTTCTGGTGTAGCCGAAAGTTCATTTTGGCGTGTCCAGCACGTGGGTCGTGCGAGTCGAGCAGGTGGTTCCAGAGTGCTCGGTAGGTGGTTCCAGACTGCCCAGGACGTGGTTCCAGCGTGTCCGGCTCGTGGTTCCGTTACATCGGAAAGGTGGTTCCTGCATGCCCGGCAGGTGATTCCGGACTGTCCGCCAGATGGTTCTCGCATAGCCAGCTGTTGATTATGGCCTGTCTGGCAGGTGGTTCCAGCCTATCGAGCAGGCGGCTCCGGCGTGCTCGGCAGGTTTTTCCGCGATGTCTGGCAGGTGGTTCCGGTCTGTCCGGTAGGTGTTTCCGGCGTGTCCGACACGTCCTTCTGGCATGTCTAAGAGGTGGTTCCGGCATGCCTGGCAGGTTATTCCGGAGTGTCTGCCGAGTGGTTCTGGCGTAGCCAGCAGGTGATTCTGGCGTGTCCAGCAGGTGGTCCTCGGGAGTGGATCAGGTGGTTCCGGCATACTCGGCAGGTGGTACCGGCGTGTCCGGAACATGGTTCTGGCAAGTCTGAGAGGTGGTTCCGGCATGCCCGACCTGTGATTCCGGAGTGTCCGCCAAGTGGTTCTGGCGTACTCGGCAGGTGATTTTGGCGTGTCCGGCAGGTGTTTCTTGCGAGTCGAGCAGGTGGCTCAGGCATGCTAAGCAGGTGATTCTGGCGTGTCCGGCATGTGGTTCTGGGGTGTCTGAGAGCTGGTTCTGGCATGTCCGGCAGGTGATTTCGGAGTGTCCACAAAGTGGTTCTGGCATACCTGGCAGGTGATTTTGGCGTGTGCGGCAGGTGGTTCTGGCGAGTCGAGCAGGTGGTTCCGGCGTGCTCGGCAGGTGCTTCCGGTGTCCTTGGCACGTGGTTCTGACATGTCTGAGAGGTGCTTCCGACATGCCCGGCAGGTGATTCCGGTGTGTTCGCCAAGTGTTTCTGGCATAGCCGACAGGTGTTTTTGCATGTCCGGGGGTGGTTCCGGCGAGTCGCGCCGGTGGTTCCGGCGTGTCCGGCAGGTGGTTCCGGTCTGTCCGGGAGGGTGTTCTGGGGTGTCCGGCACGAGGTTCTGGCACGTCTGAGAGATTGTGACGGCATGCCCTTCACGTGATTCCGGCTTGTCTGCCAAGTGCTTCTGGTGTAGCAGGCAGGTGATTTTGGCGTGTGTGGCAGGTGTTTCTTGCGAGTCGAGCACGTGGCTCAGGCATGCTCAGCAGGTGCTTCTGGCGTCTCCGGCAGGTTGTTCTGGTGTGTCTGAGAGCTGCTTCTGGCATGTCTGGCAGATGATTCCGGAGTGACCACCAAGTGGTTCAGGCATACCCGGCCGGTGGTTTTTGCGTGTCAGGTAGGTGGTTCCGGCGAGTCGAGCAGGTGGTTCCAGTGTGCTCGGCAGGTGGTTCAGGCGGGTCTGGCAGGTGGTTTCAGTCTGTTCGGGGTGTGGTTCCGGCATCTCGGGCACATGGTTCTGGCACGTCTGAGATGTGGTTCTGGCAGGCCCGACAGGTGTTTCCGGAGTGTCCGCCAAGCGGTTCTGGCGTAGCTGGCAGGTGATATTGGCGTGACCGGCAGGTGCTTCCAGCAAGCCCGGCAGTTGATTCCGAAGTATTCACCAACTGGTTGTGGCGTAGCCGGCAGGTGATTTTGGCGTGTCCAGCAGGTGGTTCTGTGGAGTGGATCAGGAACTTCCGGCCTTCTCAGCAGGTGCTTCCGCAGTCTCCAGCATGTTGTTGTGGCACCTCTGAGAGGTGGTTCCAACATGCCCGGCAGGTGATTCTGGAGTGTCCGACAAGTGGTTGTGGAGTAGCCGGTTGGTGATTTTGGCATGTCCGGCAGGTGGTTCTGGCGAGTAGAGCAGGTGGTTCCGGCGTGTCCGGCAGGTGATTCCGGTCTGTCCTGGAGGTGCTTCCGGAGTCTCTGCAGAGTGGTTCTGGCATAGCCGGCAGGTGATTTTGGCGCGTCCGGCAGGTGGTTCTGGCGAGTCGAGCAGGTGGTCCCGGCGTTTCCGGCAGGTGATTCCGGTCTGTCCTGGAGGTGGTTCCGTAGTCTCTGCCGAGTGGTTCTGGCGTAGCCGGCAGGTGATTTTGGCTTGACGGCAGGTGGTTCCGGCAAGCGCGGCAGGTGATTCCGAAGTGTTCACCAACTGGTTGTGGCGTAGCCGGCAGGTGATTTTGGCGTGTCCGGCAGGTGGTTCTGGTGAGTCGAGAAGGTGGTTCTGCGGTGTCCGGCAGGTGTTTGCAGTCTGTCCATGACGTGGTTCCAGCATGCCCTCCAGGTGATTCTGGAGTGTCCACCAAGTGGTTTTGGCATAGCCGGCATATGATTTTGCACTGTCAGGCAGGTGGTTCCGGCATGTCCAGCAGTGTTTCCGGCGAGTTCGGCAGTTGCTTCCAGTCTCTCCGGCATGTGGTTCTGGCACCTCTGAGAGGTGGTTCCGGCATGCCAGGCAGCTGATACCGGAGTGCCTGCCGAGTGGTTCTGGCGTAGCCGGCAGGTGATTTTGGCGTGTCCGGCAGGTGGTTCTGGCGAGTCGAGCAGGTGGTTCCGGCGTGCTCGGCAGGTGCTTCCGGGGTCATTGGCACGTGGTTCTGGCATGTCTGAGAGGTGGTTCCGGCATGCCCGGCAGGTGATTCCGGAGTGTTCGCCAAGTGGTTCTGGCGTAGCCGGCAGGTGATTTTGCATGTCCGGCGGTGGTTCCGGCGGGTCGAGCCGGTGGTTCCGGCCTGTCCGGCAGGTGGTTGCGGTCTGTCCGGCAGGTGGTGCTGGGGTGTCCGCCACGTGCTTCTGGTACGTCTGAGAGGTGGTTCCAGCATGCCCGGCAGGTCATCCCGGAGAGTTCTCCAAGTGGTTCTGGTGTAGCCCGCAGGTGATTTTGGCGTGTCCGGCAGGTGGTTCCGTCGTGCTCGGCAGGTGGTTCAGGCGTGGCCGGCAGGTGGTTCCAGTCTGTCCAGTAAGTGTTTCCAGCTTGTACGGCACGTGGTTCTTGTACGTCTGAGAGGTGGTTCCGCCATGGCTGGCAGGTGATTCCGGACTGTCCCCCAGGTGGTTCTCGCACAGCCAGCTGTTGATTTTGGCCTGTCTGGCAGGTGGTTCCGGCAAGGGGAGCAGGTGGCTCTGGCGTGCTCGACAGGTGGTTCCGGCATGTCAGGCAGGTGGTTCCAGTCTGTCCCGTAGGTCGTTCCGGCATGTATGGCACGCGCCTCTGGCACGTCTGAGAGGTGGTTCTGGCATGCCAGGCAGGTGATTCTGGAGTGTTGGTTAAGTGGTTCTGGTGTAGCCGGCAGTTCCTTTTGGCGTGTCCGGCACAATTGTCCTGCCAGTCGAGCAGGTGGCACCGGCGAGCTCGGCAGGTGGTTCCAGTCTGTCCAGGATGTGGTTCCAGCGTGTCCGGAACGTGGTTCTGTTACGTCTGAGAGGTGGTTCCTGCATGCCAGGCAGGTGATTTTGGACTGTCCGCCAGGTTTTTCTAGCATAGCCAGCTGTTGATTTTGGCCTGTCTGGCAGGTGGTTCCGGCCTATCGAGCAGGCGGCTCCGGCGTGCTCGGCAGGTGGTTCCGGGATGTCTGGCAGGTGGTTCCGGTCTGTCCGGTAGGTGTTTCCGGCGTGTCCGACACGTCCTTCTGGCATGTCTAAGAGGTGGTTCCGGCATGCCCGGCAGGTTATTCCGGAGTGTCTGCCGAGTGGTTCTGGCGTAGCCAGCAGGTGATTTTGGTGTGTCCCGCAGGTGGTCCTCGGGAGTGGATCAGGTGGTTCCGGCATACTTGGCAGGTGGTACCGGCGTGTCCGGAACATGGTTCTGGCAAGTCTGAGAGGTGGTTCTGTCATGCCCGACCTGTGATTCCGGAGTGTCCGCCAAGTGGTACTGGCGTACTCGGCAGGTGATTTTGGCATGTCCGGCAGGTGTTTCTTGCGAGTCGAGCAGGTGGCTCAGGCATGCTCAGCAGGTGCTTCCGGCGTGTCCGGCATGTGGTTCTGCTGTGTCTGAGAGCTGGTTCTGGCATGTCCGGCAGATGATTTCGGAGTGTCCACAAAGTGGTTCTGGCATACCTGGCAGCTGAATTTGGCGTGTGCGGCAGGTGGTTCCGGCGAGTCGAGCAGGTGGTTCCGGCGTGCTCGGCAGGTGCTTCCGGTGTCCTTGGCACGTGGTTCTGACATGTCTGAGAGGTGCTTCCGACATGCCCGGCAGGTGATTCCGGTGTGTTCACCAAGTGTTTCTGGCATAGCCGGCAGGTGATTTTGCATGTCCGGGGGTGGTTCCGGCGAGTCGCGCCAGTGGTTCCGGCGTGTCCGACAGGTGGTTCCGGTCTGTCCGGCAGGGTGTTCTGGGGTGTCCGGCACGAGGTTCTGGCACGTCTGAGAGATTGTGACGGCATGCCCTTCACGTGATTCCGGCTTGTCTGCCAAGTGCTTCTGGTGTAGCAGGCAGGTGATTTTGGCGTGTGTGGCAGGTGATTCTTGCGAGTCGAGCAGGTGGCTCAGGCATGCTCAGCACGTGCTTCTGGCGTCTCCGGCAGGTTGTTCTGGTGTGTCTGAGAGCTGCTTCTGGCATGTCTGGCAGATGATTCCGGAGTGACCACCAAGTGGTTCTGGCATACCCGGCCGGTGGTTTTTGCGTGTCAGGTAGGTGGTTCCGGCGAGTCGAGCAGGTGGTTCCAGTGTGCTCGGCAGGTGGTTCAGGCGGGTCTGGCAGGTGGTTTCAGTCTGTTCGGGGTGCGGTTCCGGCATCTCGGGCACATGGTTCTGGCACGTCTGAGATGTGGTTCTGGCAGGCCCGACAGGTGTTTCCGGAGTGTCCGCCAAGCGGTTCTGGCGTAGCTGGCATGTGATATTGGCGTGACCGGCAGGTGCTTCCAGCAAGCCCGGCAGTTGATTCCGAAGTGTTCACCAACTGGTTGTGGCGTAGCCAGCAGGTGATTTTGGCGTGTCCAGCAGGTGGTTCTGTGGAGTGGATCAGGAACTTCCGGCCTTCTCAGCAGGTGCTTCCGCAGTCTCCAGCATGTTGTTGTGGCACCTCTGAGAGGTGGTTCCAACATGCCCGGCAGGTGATTCTGGAGTGTCCGACAAGTGGTTGTGGAGTAGCCGGCTGGTGATTTTGGCCTGTCTGGCAGGTGGTTCCGGCCTATCGAGCAGGCGGCTCCGGCGTGCTCGGCAGGTGGTTCCGGGATGTCTGGCAGGTGGTTCCGGTCTGTCCGGTAGGTGTTTCCGGCGTGTCCGACACGTCCTTCTGGCATATCTAAGAGGTGGTTCCGGCATGCCCGGCAGGCTATTCTGGAGTGTCTGCCGAGTGGTTCTGGCGTAGCCAGCAGGTGATTCTGGCGTGTCCAGCAGGTGGTCCTCGGGAGTGGATCAGGTGGTTCCGGCATACTCAGCAGGTGGTACCGGCGTGTCCGGGACATGGTTCTGGCAAGTCTGAGAGGTGGTTCCGGCATGCCCGACCTGTGATTCCGGAGTGTCCGCCAAGTGGTTCTGGCGTAGCTGGCAGGTGATATTGGCGTGACCGGCAGGTGCTTCCAGCAAGCCCGGCAGTTGATTCCGAAGTTTTCACCAACTGTTTGTGGCATAGCCGGCAGGTGATTTTGGCGTGTCCAGCAGGTGGTTCTGTGGAGTGGATCAGGAACTTCCGGCATTCTCAGAAAGTGCTTCCGCAGTCTCCAGCATGTTGTTGTGGCACCTCTGAGAGGTGGTTCCAACATGCCCGGCAGGTTATTCTGGAGTGTCCGACAAGTGGTTGTGGAGTAGCCGGCTGGTGATTTTCGAGTGTCCGGCAGGTGGTTTTGGCGAGTCAGGCAGGTGGTCCCGGAGTTTCCGGCAGGTGATTCCGGTCTGTCCTGGAGGTGGTTCCGGAGTCTCTGCCGAGTGGTTCTGGCATAGCTGGCAGGTGATTTTGGCGTGTCCGGCAGGTGGTTCTGGCGAGTCGAGCAGGTGGTTCCGGCGTGTCCGGCAGGTGATTCCGGTCTGTCCTGGAGGTGGTTCCGGAGTCTCTGCCTAGTGGTTCTGGCGTAGCCGGCAGGTGATTTTGGCGTGACCGGCAGGTGGTTCCGGCAAGCGCGGCAGGTGATTCCAAAGTGTTCAGCAACTGGTTGTGGCGTAGCCGGCAGGTGATTTTGGCGTGTCCGGCAGGTGGTTCTGGCGAGTCGAGCAGGTGGTTCCGGCGTGCTCGGCAGGTGCTTCCGGGGTCATTGGCACGTGGTTCTGGCATGTCTGAGAGGTGGTTCCGGCATGCCCGGCAGGTGATTCCGGAGTGTTCGCCAAGTGGTTCTGGCGTAGCCGGCAGGTGATTTTGCATGTCCGGCAGTGGTTCCGGCGGGTCAAGCCGGTGGTTCTGGCCTGTCCGGCAGGTGGTTGCGGTCTGTCCGGCAGGTGGTGCTGGGGTGTCCGCCACGTGCTTCTGGTACGTCTGAGAGGTGGTTCCAGCATGCCCGGCAGGTCATCCCGGAGAGTTCTCCAAGTGGTTCTGGTGTACCCCGCAGGTGATTTTGGCGTGTCCGGCAGGTGGTTCTGGCGAGTCGAGCAGGTGCTTCCGGCGTGTCCGGCAGGTGTTTGCAGTCTGTCCATGACGTGGTTCCGGCATGCCCTCCAGGTGATTCTGGAGTGTCCACCAAGTGGTTTTGGCATAGCCGGCATATGATTTTGGACTGTCAGGCAGGTGGTTCCGGCATGTCCAGCAGGTGTTTCCGGCGAGCTCGGCAGTTGCTTCCAGTCTCTCCGGCATGTGGTTCTGGCACCTCTGAGAGGTGGTTCCGGCATGCCCGGCAGCTGATACCGGAGTGCCTGCCGAGTGGTTGTGGCGTATCCGGCAGGTGATTTTGGCGTGTCCGGCAGGTGGTTCTGGCGAGTCGAGCAGGTGGTTCCGGCGTGCTCGGCAGGTGCTTCCGGGGTCATTGGCACGTGGTTCTGGCATGTCTGAGAGGTGGTTCCGGCATGCCCGGCAGATGATTCCGGAGTGTTCGCCAAGTGGTTCTGGCGTAGCCGGCAGGTGATTTTGGCGTGACCGGCAGGTGGTTCCGGCAAGCGCGGCAGGTGATTCCAAAGTGTTCACCAACTGGTTGTGGCGTAGCCGGCAGGTGTTTTTGGCGTGTCCGGCAGGTGGTTCTGGCGAGTCGAGAAGGTGGTTCTGGCGTGTCCGGCAGGTGTTTGCAGTCTGTCCATGACGTGGTTCCGGCATGCCCTCCAGGTGATTCTGGAGTGTCCACCAAGTGGTTTTGGCATAGCCGGCATATGATTTTGGACTGTCAGGCAGGTGGTTCCGGCATGTCCAGCAGGTGTTTCCGGCGAGCTCGGCAGTTGCTTCCAGTCTCTCCGGCATGTGGTTCTGGCACCTCTGAGAGGTGGTTCCGGAATGCCCGGCAGCTGATACCAGAGTGCCTGCCGAGTGGTTGTGGCGTAGCCGGCAGGTGATTTTGGCGTGTCCGGCAGGTGGTTCTGTGGAGTGGATCAGGAACTTCCGGCCTTCTCAGCAGGTGCTTCCGCAGTCTCCAGCATGTTGTTGTGGTACCTCTGAGAGGTGGTTCCAACATGCCCGGCAGGTGATTCTGGAGTGTCAGACAAGTGGTTGTGGAGTAGCCGGCTGGTGATTTTGGCATGTCCGGCAGGTGGTTCTGGCGAGTCGAGCAGGTGGTTCCGGTGTGTCTGGCAGGTGATTCCGGTCTTTCCTGGAGGTGCTTCCGGAGTCTCTGCAGAGTGGTTCTGGCGTAGCCGGCAGGTGATTTTGGCGCGTCCGGCAGGTGGTTCTGGCGAGTCGAGCAGGTGGTTCCGGCGTGTCCGGCAGGTGATTCCGGTCTGTCCTGGAGGTGGTTCCGGAGTCTCTGCTGAGTGGTTCTGGCGTAGCCGGCAGGTGATTTTGGCGTGACCGGCAGGTGGTTCCGGCAAGCGCGGCAGGTGATTCCAAAGTGTTCACCAAATGGTTGTGGCGTAGCCGGCAGGTGATTTTGCATGTCCGGCGGTGGTTCCGGCGTGTTGAGCCGATGGTTGCGGTCTGTCCGGCATGTGGTTGCGGTCTGTCCGGCAGGTGGTGCTGGGGTGTCCGCCACGTGCTTCTGGTACGTCTGAGAGGTGGTTCCAGCATGCCCGGCAGGTCATCCCGGAGAGTTCTCCAAGTGGTTCTGGTGTACCCCGCAGGTGATTTTGGCGTGTCCGGCAGGTGGTTCCGTCGTGCTGGGCAGGTGGTTCAGGCGTGGCCGGCAGGTGGTTCCAGTCTGTCCAGTAAGTGTTTCCAGCTTGTCTGGCACGTGGTTCTTGTACGTCTGAGAGGTGGTTCCGCCATGGCTGGCAGGTGATTCCGGACTGTCCCCCAGGTGGTTCTGGCATAGCCAGCAGTTGATATTGGCCTGTCCGGCCGGTGGATCCGGCGAGTCGAGCAGGTGGCTGTGGCGTGTTCAGCAGGTGGTTCCGGCGTGTCTGGCAGGTGGTTCCGTTCTGTCCGATAGGTCGTTCCGGCATGTCCGGCACGTGCTTCTGGAACGTGTGAGAGGTGGTTCTGGCATGCCAGGCAGGTGATTCTGGAGTGTCGGGTAAGTGGTTCTGGTGTAGCCGAAAGTTCATTTTGGCGTGTCCAGCACGTGGGTCGTGCGAGTCGAGCAGGTGGTTCCAGAGTGCTCGGTAGGTGGTTCCAGACTGCCCAGACGTGGTTCCAGCGTGTCCGGCTCGTGGTTCCGTTACATCTGAGAGGTGGTTCCTGCATGCCCGGCAGGTGATTCCGGACTGTCCGCCAGATGGTTCTCGCATAGCCAGCTGTTGATTTTGGCCTGTCTGACAGGTGGTTCCAGCCTATCGAGCTGGCGGCTCCGGCGTGCTCGGCAGGTGGTTCCGGGATGTCTGGCAGGTGGTTCCGGTCTGTCCGGTAGGTGTTTCCGGCGTGTCCGACACGTCCTTCTTGCATGTCTAAGAGGTGGTTCCGGCATGCCCGGCAGGTTATTCCGGAGTGTCTGCCGAGTGGTTCTGGCATAGCCAGCAGGTGATTCTGGCGTGTCCAGCAGGTGGTCCTCGGGAGTGGATCAGGTGGTTCCGGCATACTTGGCAGGTGGTACCGGCGTGTCCGGAACATGGTTCTGGCAAGTCTGAGAGGTGGTTCCGGCATGCCCGACCTGTGATTCCGGAGTGTCCGCCAAGTGGTTCTGGCGTACTCGGCAGGTGATTTTGGCGTGTCCGGCAGGTGTTTCTTGCGAGTCGAGCAGGTGGCTCAGGCATGCTCAGCAGGTGCTTCCGGCGTGTCCGGCATGTGGTTCTGGGGTGTCTGAGAGCTGGTTCTGGCATGTCCGGCAGATGATTTCGGAGTGTCCACAAAGTGGTTCTGGCATACCTGGCAGGTGATTTTGGCGTGTGCGGCAGGTGGTTCTGGCGAGTCGAGCAGGTGGTTCCGGCGTGCTCGGCAGGTGCTTCCGGTGTCCTTGGCACGTGGTTCTGACATGTCTGAGAGGTGCTTCCGACATGCCCGGCAGGTGATTCCGGTGTGTTCGCCAAGTGTTTCTGGCGTAGCCGGCAGGTGTTTTTGCATGTCCGGGGGTGGTTCCGGCGAGTCGCGCCGGTGGTTCCGGCGTGTCCGGCAGGTGGTTCCGGTCTGTCCGGCAGGGTGTTCTGGGGTGTCCGGCACGAGGTTCTGGCACGTCTGAGAGATTGTGACGGCATGCCCTTCACGTGATTCCGGCTTGTCTGCCAAGTGCTTCTGGTGTAGCAGGCAGGTGATTTTGGCGTGTGTGGCAGGTGTTTCTTGCGAGTCGAGCACGTGGCTCAGGCATGCTCAGCAGGTGCTTCTGGCGTCTCCGGCAGGTTGTTCTGGTGTGTCTGAGAGCTGCTTCTGGCATGTCTGGCAGATGATTCCGGAGTGACCACCAAGTGGTTCTGGCATACCCGGCCGGTGGTTTTTGCGTGTCAGGTAGGTGGTTCCGGCGAGTCGAGCAGGTGGTTCCAGTGTGCTCGGCAGGTGGTTCAGGCGGGTCTGGCAGGTGGTTTCAGTCTGTTCGGGGTGTGGTTCCGGCATCTCGGGCACATGGTTCTGGCACGTCTGAGATGTGGTTCTGGCAGGCCCGACAGGTGTTTCCGGAGTGTCCGCCAAGCGGTTCTGGCGTAGCTGGCAGGTGATATTGGCGTGACCGGCAGGTGCTTCCAGCAAGCCCAGCAGTTGATTCCGAAGTGTTCACCAACTGGTTGTGGCGTAGCCGGCAGGTGATTTTGGCGTGTCCAGCAGGTGGTTCTGTGGAGTGGATCAGGAACTTCCGGCCTTCTCAGCAGGTGCTTCCGCAGTCTCCAGCATGTTGTTGTGGCACCTCTGAGAGGTGGTTCCAACATGCCCGGCAGGTGATTCTGGAGTGTCCGACAAGTGGTTGTGGAGTAGCCGGCTGGTGATTTTGGCCTGTCTGGCAGGTGGTTCCGGCCTATCGAGCAGGCGGCTCCGGCGTGCTCGGCAGGTGGTTCCGGGATGTCTGGCAGGTGGTTCCGGTCTGTCCGGTAGGTGTTTCCGGCGTGTCCGACACGTCCTTCTGGCATTTCTAAGAGGTGGTTCCGGCATGCCCGGCAGGTTATTCTGGAGTGTCTGCCGAGTGGTTCTGGCGTAGCCAGCAGGTGATTCTGGCGTGTCCAGCAGGTGGTCCTCGGGAGTGGATCAGGTGGTTCCGGCATACTCGGCAGGTGGTACCGGCGTGTCCGGAACATGGTTCTGGCAAGTCTGAGAGGTGGTTCCGGCATGCCCGACCTGTGATTCCGGAGTGTCCGCCAAGTGGTTCTGGCGTAGCTGGCAGGTGATATTGGCGTGACCGGCAGGTGCTTCCAGCAAGCCCGGCAGTTGATTCCGAAGTTTTCACCAACTGTTTGTGGCGTAGCCGGCAGGTGATTTTGGCGTGTCCAGCAGGTGGTTCTGTGGAGTGGATCAGGAACTTCCGGCATTCTCAGAAAGTGCTTCCGCAGTCTCCAGCATGTTGTTGTGGCACCTCTGAGAGGTGGTTCCAACATGCCCGGCAGGTGATTCTGGAGTGTCCGACAAGTGGTTGTGGAGTAGCCGGCTGGTGATTTTCGAGTGTCCGGCAGGTGGTTTTGGCGAGTCAGGCAGGTGGTCCCGGAGTTTCCGGCAGGTGATTCCGGTCTGTCCTGGAGGTGGTTCCGGAGTCTCTGCCGAGTGGTTCTGGCGTAGCTGGCAGGTGATTTTGGCGTGTCCGGCAGGTGGTTCTGGCGAGTCGAGCAGGTGGTTCCGGCGTGTCCGGCAGGTGATTCCGGTTTGTCCTGGAGGTGGTTCCGGAGTCTCTGCCTAGTGGTTCTGGCGTAGCCGGCAGGTGATTTTGGCGTGACCGGCAGGTGGTTCCGGCAAGCGCGGCAGGTGATTCCAAAGTGTTCAGCAACTGGTTGTGGCGTAGCCGGCAGGTGATTTTGGCGTGTCCGGCAGGTGGTTCTGGCGAGTCGAGAAGGTGGTTCTGGCGTGTCAGGCAGGTGTTTGCAGTCTGTCCATGACGTGGTTCCGGCATGCCCTCCAGGTGATTCTGGAGTGTCCACCAAGTGGTTTTGGCATAGCCGGCATATGATTTTGGACTGTCAGGCAGGTGGTTCTGGCATGTCCAGCAGGTGTTTCCGGCGAGCTCGGCAGTTGCTTCCAGTCTCTCCGGCATGTGGTTCTGGCACCTCTGAGAGGTGGTTCCGGCATGCCCGGCAGCTGATACCGGAGTGCCTGCCGAGTGGTTGTGGCGTAGCCGGCAGGTGATTTTGGCGTGTCCGGCAGGTGGTTCTGGCGAGTCGAGCAGGTGGTTCCGGCGTGCTCGGCAGGTGCTTCCGGGGTCATTGGCACGTGGTTCTGGCATGTCTGACAGGTGGTTCCGGCATGCCCGGCAGGTGATTCCGGAGTGTTCGCCAAGTGGTTCTGGCGTAGCCGGCAGGTGATTTTGCATGTCCGGCAGTGGTTCCGGCGGGTCGAGCCGGTGGTTCCGGCCTGTCCGGCAGGTGGTTGCGGTCTGTCCGGCAGGTGGTGCTGGGGTGTCCGCCACGTGCTTCTGGTACGTCTGAGAGGTGGTTCCAGCATGCCCGGCAGGTCATCCCGGAGAGTTCTCCAAGTGGTTCTGGTGTACCCCGCAGGTGATTTTGGCGTGTCCGGCAGGTGGTTCTGGCGAGTCGAGCAGGTGCTTCCGGCGTGTCCGGCAGGTGTTTGCAGTCTGTCCATGACGTGGTTCCGGCATGCCCTCCAGGTGATTCTGGAGTGTCCACCAAGTCGTTTTGGCATAGCCGGCATATGATTTTGGACTGTCAGGCAGGTGGTTCCGGCATGTCCAGCAGGTGTTTCCGGCGAGCTCGGCAGTTGCTTCCAGTCTCTCCGGCATGTGGTTCTGGCACCTCTGAGAGGTGGTTCCGGCATGCCCGGAAGCTGATACCGGAGTGCCTGCCGAGTGGTTGTGGCGTAGCCGGCAGGTGATTTTGGCGTGTCCGGCAGGTGGTTCTGGCGAGTCGAGCAGGTGGTTCCGGCGTGCTCGGCAGGTGCTTCCGGGGTCATTGGCACGTGGTTCTGGCATGTCTGAGAGGTGGTTCCGGCATGCCCGGCAGGTGATTCCGGAGTGTTCGCCAAGTGGTTCTGGCGTAGCCGGCAGGTGATTTTGCATGTCCGGCGGTGGTTCCGGCGTGTTGAGCCGATGGTTGCGGTCTGTCCGGCATGTGGTTGCGGTCTGTCCGGCAGGTGGTGCTGGGGTGTCCGCCACGTGCTTCTGGTACGTCTGAGAGGTGGTTCCAGCATGCCCGGCAGGTCATCCCGGAGAGTTCTCCAAGTGGTTCTGGTGTACCCCGCAGGTGATTTTGGCGTGTCCGGCAGGTGGTTCCGTCGTGCTGGGCAGGTGGTTCAGGCGTGGCCGGCAGGTGGTTCCAGTCTGTCCAGTAAGTGTTTCCAGCTTGTCTGGCACGTGGTTCTTGTACGTCTGAGAGGTGGTTCCGCCATGGCTGGCAGGTGATTCCGGACTGTCCCCCAGGTGGTTCTGGCATAGCCAGCAGTTGATATTGGCCTGTCCGGCCGGTGGATCCGGCGAGTCGAGCAGGTGGCTGTGGCGTGTTCAGCAGGTGGTTCCGGCGTGTCTGGCAGGTGGTTCCGTTCTGTCCGATAGGTCGTTCCGGCATGTCCGGCACGTGCTTCTGGAACGTGTGAGAGGTGGTTCTGGCATGCCAGGCAGGTGATTCTGGAGTGTCGGGTAAGTGGTTCTGGTGTAGCCGAAAGTTCATTTTGGCGTGTCCAGCACGTGGGTCGTGCGAGTCGAGCAGGTGGTTCCAGAGTGCTCGGTAGGTGGTTCCAGACTGCCCAGACGTGGTTCCAGCGTGTCCGGCTCGTGGTTCCGTTACATCTGAGAGGTGGTTCCTGCATGCCCGGCAGGTGATTCCGGACTGTCCGCCAGATGGTTCTCGCATAGCCAGCTGTTGATTTTGGCCTGTCTGACAGGTGGTTCCAGCCTATCGAGCTGGCGGCTCCGGCGTGCTCGGCAGGTGGTTCCGGGATGTCTGGCAGGTGGTTCCGGTCTGTCCGGTAGGTGTTTCCGGCGTGTCCGACACGTCCTTCTGGCATGTCTAAGAGGTGGTTCCGGCATGCCCGGCAGGTTATTCCGGAGTGTCTGCCGAGTGGTTCTGGCATAGCCAGCAGGTGATTCTGGCGTGTCCAGCAGGTGGTCCTCGGGAGTGGATCAGGTGGTTCCGGCATACTCGGCAGGTGGTACCGGCGTGTCCGGAACATGGTTCTGGCAAGTCTGAGAGGTGGTTCCGGCATGCCCGACCTGTGATTCCGGAGTGTCCGCCAAGTGGTTCTGGCGTACTCGGCAGGTGATTTTGGCGTGTCCGGCAGGTGTTTCTTGCGAGTCGAGCAGGTGGCTCAGGCATGCTCAGCAGGTGCTTCCGGCGTGTCCGGCATGTGGTTCTGGGGTGTCTGAGAGCTGGTTCTGGCATGTCCGGCAGATGATTTCGGAGTGTCCACAAAGTGGTTCTGGCATACTCGGCAGGTGATTTTGGCGTGTGCGGCAGGTGGTTCTGGCGAGTCGAGCAGGTGGTTCCGGCGTGCTCGGCAGGTGCTTCCGGTGTCCTTGGCACGTGGTTCTGACATGTCTGAGAGGTGCTTCCGACATGCCCGCAGGTGATTCCGGTGTGTTCGCCAAGTGTTTCTGGCGTAGCCGGCAGGTGATTTTGCATGTCCGGTGGTGGTTCCGGCGAGTCGCGCCGGTGGTTCCGGCGTGTCCGGCAGGTGGTTCCGGTCTGTCCGGCAGGGTGTTCTGGGGTGTCCGGCACGAGGTTCTGGCACGTCTGAGAGATTGTGACGGCATGCCCTTCACGTGATTCCGGCTTGTCTGCCAAGTGCTTCTGGTGTAGCAGGCAGGTGATTTTGGCGTGTGTGGCAGGTGTTTCTTGCGAGTCGAGCACGTGGCTCAGGCATGCTCAGCAGGTGCTTCTGGCGTCTCCGGCAGGTTGTTCTGGTGTGTCTGAGAGCTGCTTCTGGCATGTCTGGCAGATGATTCCGGAGTGACCACCAAGTGGTTCTGGCATACCCGGCCGGTGGTTTTTGCGTGTCAGGTAGGTGGTTCCGGCGAGTCGAGCAGGTGGTTCCAGTGTGTTCGGCAGGTGGTTCAGGCGGGTCTGGCAGGTGGTTTCAGTCTGTTCGGGGTGTGGTTCCGGCATCTCGGGCACATGGTTCTGGCACGTCTGAGATGTGGTTCTGGCAGGCCCGACAGGTGTTTCCGGAGTGTCCGCCAAGCGGTTCTGGCGTAGCTGGCAGGTGATATTGGCGTGACCGGCAGGTGCTTCCAGCAAGCCCAGCAGTTGATTCCGAAGTGTTCACCAACTGGTTGTGGCGTAGCCGGCAGGTGATTTTGGCGTGTCCAGCAGGTGGTTCTGTGGAGTGGATCAGGAACTTCCGGCCTTCTCAGCATGTGCTTCCGCAGTCTCCAGCATGTTGTTGTGGCACCTCTGAGAGGTGGTTCCAACATGCCCGGCAGGTGATTCTGGAGTGTCCGACAAGTGGTTGTGGAGTAGCCGGCTGGTGATTTTGGCCTGTCTGGCAGGTGGTTCCGGCCTATCGAGCAGGCGGCTCCGGCGTGCTCGGCAGGTGGTTCCGGGATGTCTGGCAGGTGGTTCCGGTCTGTCCGGTAGGTGTTTCCGGCGTGTCCGACACGTCCTTCTGGCATGTCTAAGAGGTGGTTCCGGCATGCCCGGCAGGTTATTCTGGAGTGTCTGCCGAGTGGTTCTGGCGTAGCCAGCAGGTGATTCTGGCGTGTCCAGCAGGTGGTCCTCGGGAGTGGATCAGGTGGTTCCGGCATACTCGGCAGGTGGTACCGGCGTGTCCGGAACATGGTTCTGGCAAGTCTGAGAGGTGGTTCTGGCAGGCCCGACCTGTGATTCCGGAGTGTCCGCCAAGTGGTTCTGGCGTAGCTGGCAGGTGATATTGGCGTGACCGGCAGGTGCTTCCAGCAAGCCCGGCAGTTGATTCCGAAGTTTTCACCAACTGTTTGTGGCGTAGCCGGCAGGTGATTTTGGCGTGTCCAGCAGGTGGTTCTGTGGAGTGGATCAGGAACTTCCGGCATTCTCAGAAAGTGCTTCCGCAGTCTCCAGCATGTTGTTGTGGCACCTCTGAGAGGTGGTTCCAACATGCCCGGCAGGTGATTCTGGAGTGTCCGACAAGTGGTTGTGGAGTAGCCGGCTGGTGATTTTCGAGTGTCCGGCAGGTGGTTTTGGCGAGTCAGGCAGGTGGTCCCGGAGTTTCCGGCAGGTGATTCCGGTCTGTCCTGGAGGTGGTTCCGGAGTCTCTGCCGAGTGGTTCTGGCGTAGCTGGCAGGTGATTTTGGCGTGTCCGGCAGGTGGTTCTGGCGAGTCGAGCAGGTGGTTCCGGCGTGTCCGGCAGGTGATTCCGGTTTGTCCTGGAGGTGGTTCCGGAGTCTCTGCCTAGTGGTTCTGGCGTAGCCGGCAGGTGATTTTGGCGTGACCGGCAGGTGGTTCCGGCAAGCGCGGCAGGTGATTCCAAAGTGTTCAGCAACTGGTTGTGGCGTAGCCGGCAGGTGATTTTGGCGTGTCCGGCAGGTGGTTCTGGCGAGTCGAGAAGGTGGTTCTGGCGTGTCTGGCAGGTGTTTGCAGTCTGTCCATGACGTGGTTCCGGCATGCCCTCCAGGAGATTCTGGAGTGTCCACCAAGTGGTTTTCGCATAGCCGGCATATGATTTTGGACTGTCAGGCAGGTGGTTCTGGCATGTCCAGCAGGTGTTTCCGGCGAGCTCGGCAGTTGCTTCCAGTCTCTCCGGCATGTGGTTCTGGCACCTCTGAGAGGTGGTTCCGGCATGCCCGGCAGCTGATACCGGAGTGCCTGCCGAGTGGTTGTGGCGTAGCCGGCAGGTGATTTTGGCGTGTCCGGCAGGTGGTTCTGGCGAGTCGAGCAGGTGGTTCCGGCGTGCTCGGCAGGTGCTTCCGGGGTCATTGGCACGTGGTTCTGGCATGTCTGACAGGTGGTTCCGGCATGCCCGGCAGGTGATTCCGGAGTGTTCGCCAAGTGGTTCTGGCGTAGCCGGCAGGTGATTTTGCATGTCCGGCAGTGGTTCCGGCGGGTCGAGCCGGTGGTTCCGGCCTGTCCGGCAGGTGGTTGCGGTCTGTCCGGCAGGTGGTGCTGGGGTGTCCGCCACGTGCTTCTGGTACGTCTGAGAGGTGGTTCCAGCATGCCCGGCAGGTCATCCCGGAGAGTTCTCCAAGTGGTTCTGGTGTACCCCGCAGGTGATTTTGGCGTGTCCGGCAGGTGGTTCTGGCGAGTCGAGCAGGTGCTTCCGGCGTGTCCGGCAGGTGTTTGCAGTCTGTCCATGACGTGGTTCCGGCATGCCCTCCAGGTGATTCTGGAGTGTCCACCAAGTCGTTTTGGCATAGCCGGCATATGATTTTGGACTGTCAGGCAGGTGGTTCCGGCATGTCCAGCAGGTGTTTCCGGCGAGCTCGGCAGTTGCTTCCAGTCTCTCCGGCATGTGGTTCTGGCACCTCTGAGAGGTGGTTCCGGCATGCCCGGAAGCTGATACCGGAGTGCCTGCCGAGTGGTTGTGGCGTAGCCGGCAGGTGATTTTGGCGTGTCCGGCAGGTGGTTCTGGCGAGTCGAGCAGGTGGTTCCGGCGTGCTCGGCAGGTGCTTCCGGGGTCATTGGCACGTGGTTCTGGCATGTCTGAGAGGTGGTTCCGGCATGCCCGGCAGGTGATTCCGGAGTGTTCGCCAAGTGGTTCTGGCGTAGCCGGCAGGTGATTTTGCATGTCCGGCGGTGGTTCCGGCGGGTCGAGCCGGTGGTTCCGGCCTGTCCGGCAGGTGGTTGCGGTCTGTCCGGCAGGTGGTGCTGGGGTGTCCGCCACATGCTTCTGGTACGTCTGAGAGGTGGTTCCGGCATGCCCGGCAGGTCATCCCGGAGAGTTCTCCAAGTGGTTCTGGTGTACCCCGCAGGTGATTTTGGCGTGTCCGGCAGGTGGTTCCGTCGTGCTCGGCAGGTGGTTCAGGCATGGCTGGCAGGTGGCTCCAGTCTGTCCAGTAAGTGTTTCCAGCTTGTCCGGCACGTGGTTCTTGTACGTCTGAGAGGTGGTTCTGCCATGGCTGGCAGGTGATTCCGGACTGTCCCCCAGGTTGTTCTGGCATAGCCAGCAGTTGATATTGGCCAGTCCGGCCGGTGGATCCGGCGAGTCGAGCAGGTGGCTGTGGCGTGTTCAGCAGGTGGTTCCGGCGTGTCTGGCAGGTGGTTCCGTTCTGTCCGATAGGTCGTTCCGGCATGTCCGGCACGTGCTTCTGGAACGTGTGAGAGGTGGTTCTGGCATGCCAGGCAGGTGATTCTGGAGTGTCGGGTAAGTGGTTCTGGTGTAGCCGAAAGTTCATTTTGGCGTGTCCAGCACGTGGGTCGTGCGAGTCGAGCAGGTGGTTCCAGAGTGCTCGGTAGGTGGTTCCAGACTGCCCAGGACGTGGTTCCAGCGTGTCCGGCTCGTGGTTCCGTTACATCGGAAAGGTGGTTCCTGCATGCCCGGCAGGTGATTCCGGACTGTCCGCCAGATGGTTCTCGCATAGCCAGCTGTTGATTATGGCCTGTCTGGCAGGTGGTTCCAGCCTATCGAGCAGGCGGCTCCGGCGTGCTCGGCAGGTGGTTCCGCGATGTCTGGCAGGTGGTTCCGGTCTGTCCGGTAGGTGTTTCCGGCGTGTCCGACACGTCCTTCTGGCATGTCTAAGAGGTGGTTCCGGCATGCCCGGCAGGTTATTCCGGATTGTCTGCTGAGTGGTTCTGGCGTAGCCAGCAGGTGATTCTGGCGCGTCCAGCAGGTGGTCCTCGGGAGTGGATCAGGTGGTTCCGGCATACTCGGCAGGTGGTACCGGCGTGTCCGGAACATGGTTCTGGCAAGTCTGAGAGGTGGTTCCGGCATGCCCGACCTGTGATTCCGGAGTGTCCGCCAAGTGGTTCTGGCGTACTCGGCAGGTGATTTTGGCGTGTCCGGCAGGTGTTTCTTGCGAGTCGAGCAGGTGGCTCAGGCATGCTCAGCAGTTGCTTCCGGCGTGTCCGGCATGTGGTTCTGGTGTGTCTGAGAGCTGGTTCTGGCATGTCCGGCAGATGATTTCGGAGTGTCCACAAAGTGGTTCTGGCATACCTGGCAGGTGATTTTGGCGTGTGCGGCAGGTGGTTCTGGCGAGTCGAGCCGGTGGTTCCGGCGTGCTCGGCAGGTGCTTCCGGTGTCCTTGGCACGTGGTTCTGACATGTCTGAGAGGTGCTTCCGACATGCCCGGCAGGTGATTCCGGTGTGTTCGCCAAGTGTATCTGGCGTAGCCAGCAGGTGTTTTTGCATGTCCGGGGGTGGTTCCGGCGAGTCGCGCCGGTGGTTTCGGCGTGTCCGGCAGGTGGTTCCGGTCTGTCCGGCAGGTTGTTCTGGGGTGTCCGGCACGAGGTTCTGGCACGTCTGAGAGATTGTGACGGCATGCCCTTCACGTGATTCCGGCTTGTCTGCCAAGTGCTTCTGGTGTAGCAGGCAGGTGATTTTGGCGTGTGTGGCAGGTGTTTCTTGCGAGTCGAGCACATGGCTCAGGCATGCTCAGCAGGTGCTTCTGGCGTCTCCGGCAGGTTGTTCTGGTGTCTGAGAGCTGCTTCTGGCATGTCTGGCAGATGATTCCGGAGTGACCACCAAGTGGTTCAGGCATACCCGGCCGGTGGTTTTTGCGTGTCAGGTAGGTGGTTCCGGCGAGTCGAGCAGGTGGTTCCAGTGTGCTCGGCAGGTGGTTCATGCGGGTCTGGCAGGTGGTTTCAGTCTGTTCGGGGTGTGGTTCCGGCATCTCAGGCACATGGTTCTGGCACGTCTGAGATGTGGTTCTGGCAGGCCCGACAGGTGTTTCCGGAGTGTCCGCCAAGCGGTTCTGGCGTAGCTGGCAGGTGATATTGGCGTGACCGGCAGGTGCTTCCAGCAAGCCCGGCAGTTGATTCCGAAGTGTTCACCAACTGGTTGTGGCGTAGCTGGCAGGTGATTTTGGAGTGTCCAGCAGGTGGTTCTGTGGAGTGGATCAGGAACTTCCGGCCTTCTCAGCAGGTGCTTCCGCAGTCTCCAGTATGTTGTTGTGGCACCTCTGAGAGGTGGTTCCAACATGCCCGGCAGGTGATTCTGGAGTGTCCGACAAGTGGTTGTGGAGTAGCCGGCTGGTGATTTTGGCGTGTCCGGCAGGTGGTTCTGGCGAGTCAAGCAGGTGGTCCCGGCGTGTCCGGCAGGTGATTCCGGTCTGTCCTGGAGGTGGTTCCGGAGTCTCTGCCGAGTGGTTCTGGCGTAGCCGGCAGGTGATTTTGGCGTGACCGGCAGGTGGTTCCGGCATGCGCGGCAGGTGATTCCAAAGTGTTCACCAACTGGTTGTGGCGTACCCGGCAGGTGATTTTGGCGTGTCCGGCAGGTGGTTCTGGCGAGTCGAGAAGGTGGTTCTGGCGTGTCAGGCAGGTGTTTGCAGTCTGTCCATGACGTGGTTCCGGCATGCCCTCCAGGTGATTCTGGAGTGTCCACCAAGTGGTTTTGGCATAGCCGGCATATGATTTTGGACTGTCAGGCAGGTGGTTCCGGCATGTCCAGCAGGTGTTTCCGGCGAGCTCGGCAGTTGCTTCCAGTCTCTCCGGCATGTGGTTCTGGAACCTCTGAGAGGTGGTTCCGGCATGCCCGGCAGCTGATACCGGAGTGCCTGCCGAGTGGTTGTGGCGTAGCCGGCAGGTGATTTTGGCGTGTCCGGCAGGTGGTTCTGGCGAGTCGAGCAGGTGGTTCCGGCGTGCTCGGCATGTGCTTCCGGGGTCATTGGCACGTGGTTCTGGCATGTCTGAGAGGTGGTTCCGGCATGCCCGGCAGGTGATTCCGGAGTGTTCGCCAAGTGGTTCTGGCGTAGCTGGCAGGTGATTTTGCATGTCTGGCGGTGGTTCCGGCGGGTCGAGCCGGTGGTTCCGGCCTCTCCGGCAGGTGGTTGCGGTCTGTCCGGCAGGTGGTGCTGGGGTGTCCGCCACGTGCTTCTGGTACATCTGAGAGGTGGTTCCAGCATGCCCGGCAGGTCATCCCGGAGAGTTCTCCAAGTGGTTCTGGTGTACCCCGCAGGTGATTTTGGCGTGTCCGGCAGGTGGTTCCATCGTGCTCGGCAGGTGGTTCAGGCATGGCCGGCAGGTGGCTCCAGTCTGTCCAGTAAGTGTTTCCAGCTTGTCCGGCACGTGGTTCTTGTACGTCTGAGAGGTGGTTCCGCCATGGCTGGCAGGTGATTCCGGACTGTCCCCCAGGTGGTTCTGGCATAGCCAGCAGTTGATATTGGCCTGTCCGGCCGGTGGATCCGGCGAGTCGAGCAGGTGGCTGTGGCGTGTTCAGCAGGTGGTTCCGGCGTGTCTGGCAGGTGGTTCCGTTCTGTCCGATAGGTCGTTCCGGCATGTCCGGCACGTGCTTCTGGAACGTGTGAGAGGTGGTTCTGGCATGCCAGGCAGGTGATTCTGGAGTGTCGGGTAAGTGGTTCTGGTGTAGCCGAAAGTTCATTTTGGCGTGTCCATCACCTGGGTCGTGCGAGTCGAGCAGGTGGTTCCAGAGTGCTCGGTAGGTGGTTCCAGACTGCCCAGGACGTGGTTCCAGCGTGTCCGGCTCATGGTTCCGTTACATCTGAGAGGTGGTTCCTGCATGCCCGGCAGGTGATTCCGGACTGTCCGCCAGATGGTTCTCGCATAGCCAGCTGTTGATTTTGGCCTGTCTGGCAGGTGGTTCCAGCCTATCGAGCTGGCGGCTCCGGCGTGCTCGGCAGGTGGTTCCGGGATGTCTGGCAGGTGGTTCCGGACTGTCCGGTAGGTGTTTCCGGCGTGTCCGACACGTCCTTCTGGCATGTCTAAGAGGTGGTTCCGGCATGCCCGGCAGGTTATTCCGGAGTGTCTGCCGAGTGGTTCTGGCGTAGCCAGCAGGTGATTCTGGCGTGCCCAGCAGGTGGTCCTCGGGAGTGGATCAGGTGGTTCCGGCATACTCGGCAGGTGGTACCGGCGTGTCTGGAACATGGTTCTGGCAAGTCTGAGAGGTGGTTCCGGCATGCCCGACCTGTGATTCCGGAGTGTCCGCCAAGTGGTTCTGGCGTACTCGGCAGGTGATTTTGGCGTGTCCGGCAGTTGTTTCTTGCGAGTCGAGCACGTGGCTCAGGCATGCTCAGCAGGTGCTTCCGGCGTGTCCGGCATGTGGTTCTGGGGTGTCTGAGAGCTGGTTCTGGCATGTCCGGAAGATGATTTCGGAGTGTCCACAAAGTGGTTCTGGCATACCCGGCCGGTGGTTTTTGCGTGTCAGGTAGGTGGTTCCGGCGAGTCGAGCAGGTGGTTCCAGTGTGCTCGGCAGGTGGTTCAGGCGGGTCTGGCAGGTGGTTTCAGTCTGTGCGGGGTGTGGTTCCGGCATCTCGGGCACATGGTTCTGGCACGTCTGAGATGTGGTTCTGGCAGGCCCGACAGGAGTTTCCGGAGTGTCCGCCATGCGGTTCTGGCGTAGCTGGCAGGTGATATTGGCGTGACCGGCAGGTGCTTCCAGCAAGCCCGGCAGGTGATTCCGAAGTGTTCACCAACTGGTTGTGGCGTAGCCGGCAGGTGATTTTGGCGTGTCCAGCAGGTGGTTCTGTGGAGTGGATCAGGAACTTCCGGCCTTCTCAGCAGGTGCTTCCGCAGTCTCCAGCATGTTGTTGTGGCACCTCTGAGAGGTGGTTCCAACATGCCCGGCAGGTGATTCTGGAGTGTCCGACAAGTGGTTGTGGAGTAGCCGGCTGGTGATTTTGGCGTGTCCGGCAGGTGGTTCTGGCGATTCAAGCAGGTGGTCCCGGCGTGTCCGGCAGTTGATTCCGGTCAGTCCTGGAGGTGGTTCCGGAGTCTCTGCCGAGTGGTTCTGGCGTAGCCGGCAGGTGATTCTTGGCGTGACCGGCAGGTGGTTCCGTCAAGCGCGGCAGGTGATTCCGAAGTGTTCACCAACTGGTTGTGGCGTAGCCGGCAGGTGATTTTGGCGTGTCCGGCAGGTGGTTCTGGCGAGTCGAGAAGGTGGTTCTGGCGTGTCCGGCAGGTGTTTGCAGTCTGTCCATGACGTGGTTCCGGCATGCCCTCCAGGTGATTCTGGAGTGTCCACCAAGTGGTTTTGGCATAGCCGGCATATGATTTTGGACTGTCAGGCAGGTGGTTCCGGCATGTCCAGCAGGTGTTTCCGGCGAGCTCGGCAGTTGCTTCCAGTCTCTCTGGCATGTGGTTCTGGCACCTCTGAGAGGTGGTTCCGGCATGCCCGGCAGCTGATACCGGAGTGCCTGCCGAGTGGTTGTGGCGTAGCCGGCAGGTGATTTTGGCGTGTCCGGCAGGTGGTTCTGGCGAGTCGAGCAGGTGGTTCCGGCGTGCTCGGCAGGTGCTTCCGGGGTCATTGGCACGTGGTTCTGGCATGTCTGAGAGGTGGTTCCGGCATGCCCGGCAGGTGATTCCGGAGTGTTCGCCAAGTGGTTCTGGCGTAGCTGGCAGGTGATTTTGCATGTCCGGCGGTGGTTCCGGCGTGTCGAGCCGATGGTTGCGGTCTGTTCGGCATGTGGTTGCGGTCTGTCCGGCAGGTGGTGCTGGGGTGTCCGCCACGTGCTTCTGGTACGTCCGAGAGGTGGTTCCAGCATGCCCGGCAGGTCATCCCGGAGAGTTCTCCAAGTGGTTCTGGTGTACCCCGCAGGTGATTTTGGCGTGTCCGTCAGGTGGTTCCGTCGTGCTCGGCAGGTGGTTCAGGCGTGGCCGGCAGGTGGTTCCAGTCTGTCCAGTAAGTGTTTCCAGCTTGTCCGGCAATTGGTTCTTGTACGTCTGAGAGGTGGTTCCGCCATGGCTGGCAGGTGATTCCGGACTGTCCCCCAGGTGGTTCTGGCATAGCCAGCAGTTGATATTGGCCTGTCCGGCCGGTGGATACGGCGAGTCGAGCAGGTGGCTGTGGCGTGTTCAGCAGGTGGTTCCGGCGTGTCTGGCAGGTGGTTCCGTTCTGTCCGATAGGTCGTTCCGGCATGTCTGGCACGTGCTTCTGGAACGTGTGAGAGGTGGTTCTGGCATGCCAGGCAGGTGATTCTGGAGTGTCGGGTAAGTGGTTCTGGTGTAGCCGAAAGTTCATTTTGGCGTGTCCAGCACGTGGGTCGTGCGAGTCGAGCAGGTGGTTCCAGAGTGCTCGGTAGGTGGTTCCAGACTGCCCAGACGTGGTTCCAGCGTGTCCGGCTCGTGGTTCCGTTACATCTGAGAGGTGGTTCCTGCATGCCCGGCAGGTGATTCCGGACTGTCCGCCAGATGGTTCTCGCATAGCCAGCTGTTGATTTTGGCCTGTCTGGCAGGTGGTTCCAGCCTATCGAGCAGGCGGCTCCGGCGTGCTCGGCAGGTGGTTCCGGGATGTCTGGCAGGTGGTTCCCGTCTGTCCGGTAGGTGTTTCCTGCGTGTCCGACACGTCCTTCTGGCATGTCTAAGAGGTGGTTCCGGCATGCCCGGCAGGTTATTCCGGAGTGTCTGCCGAGTGGTTCGGGCATAGCCAGCAGGTGATTCTGGCGTGTCCAGCAGGTGGTCCTCGGGAGTGGATCAGGTGGTTCCGGCATACTCGGCAGGTGGTACCGGCGTGTCCGGAACATGGTTCTGGCAAGTCTGAGAGGTGGTTCCGGCATGCCCGACCTGTGATTCCGGAGTGTCCGCCAAGTGGTTCTGGCGTACTCGGCAGGTGATTTTGGCGTGTCCGGCAGGTGTTTCTTGCGAGTCGAGCAGGTGGCTCAGGCATGCTCAGCAGGTGCTTCCGGCGTGTCCGGCATGTGGTTCTGGGGTGTCTGAGAGCTGGTTCTGGCATGTCCGGCAGATGATTTCGGAGTGTCCACAAAGTGGTTCTGGCATACCTGGCAGGTGATTTTGGCGTGTGCGGCAGGTGGTTCTGGCGAGTCGAGCAGGTGGTTCCGGCGTGCTCGGCAGGTGCTTCCGGTGTCCTTGGCACGTGGTTCTGACATGTCTGAGAGGTGCTTCCGACATGCCCGGCAGGTGATTCCGGTGTGTTCGCCAAGTGTTTCTGGCATAGCCGGCAGGTGTTTTTGCATGTCCGGGGGTGGTTCCGGCGAGTCGCGCCGGTGGTTCCGGCGTGTCCGGCAGGTGGTTCCGGTCTGTCCGGCAGGGTGTTCTGGGGTGTCCGGCACGAGGTTCTGCCACGTCTGAGAGATTGTGACGGCATGCCCTTCACGTGATTCCGGCTTGTCTGCCAAGTGCTTCTGGTGTAGCAGGCAGGTGATTTTGGCGTGTGTGGCAGGTGTTTCTTGCGAGTCGAGCACGTGGCTCAGGCATGCTCAGCAGGTGCTTCTGGCGTCTCCGGCAGGTTGTTCTGGTGTGTCTGAGAGCTGCTTCTGGCATGTCTGGCAGATGATTCCGGAGTGACCACCAAGTGGTTCTGGCATACCCGGCCGGTGGTTTTTGCGTGTCAGGTAGATGGTTCCGGCGAGTCGAGCAGGTGGTTCCAGTGTGCTCGGCAGGTGGTTCAGGCGGGTCTGGCAGGTGGTTTCAGTCTGTCCGGGGTGTGGTTCCGGCATCTCGGGCACATGGTTCTGGCACGTCTGAGATGTGGTTCTGGCAGGCCCGACAGGTGTTTCCGGAGTGTCCGCCAAGCGGTTCTGGCGTAGCTGGCAGGTGATATTGGCGTGACCGGCAGGTGCTTCCAGCAAGCAGGGCAGTTGATTCCGAGGTGTTCACCAACTGGTTGTGGCGTAGCCGGCAGGTGATTTTGGCGTGTCCAGCAGGTGGTTCTGTGGAGTGGATCAGGAACTTCCGGCCTTCTCAGCAGGTGCTTCCGCAGTCTCCAGCATGTTGTTGTGGCACCTCTGAGAGGTGGTTCCAACATGCCCGGCAGGTGATTCTGGAATGTCGGGTAAGTGGTTCTGGTGTAGCCGAAAGTTCATTTTGGCGTGTCCAGCACGTGGGTCGTGCGAGTCGAGCAGGTGGTTCCAGAGTGCTCGGTAGGTGGTTCCAGACTGCCCAGACGTGGTTCCAGCGTGTCCGGCTCGTGATTCCGTTACATCTGAGAGGTGGTTCCTGCATGCCCGGCAGGTGATTCCGGACTGTCCGCAAGATGGTTCTCGCATAGCCAGCTGTTGATTTTGGCCTGTCTGGCAGGTGGTTCCAGCCTATCGAGCAGGCGGCTCCGGCGTGCTCGGCAGGTGGTTCCGGGATGTCTGGCAGGTGGTTCCGGTCTGTCCGGTAGTTGTTTCCGGCGTATCCGACACGTCCTTCTGGCATGTCTAAGAGGTGGTTCCGGCATGCCCGGCAGGTTATTCCGGAGTGTCTGCCGAGTGGTTCTGGCGTAGCCAGCAGGTGATTCTGGCGTGTCCAGCAGGTGGTCCTCGGGAGTGGATCAGGTGGTTCCGGCATACTCGGCAGGTGGTACCGGCGTGTCCGGAACATGGTTCTGGCAAGTCTGAGAGGTGGTTCCGGCATGCCCGACCTGTGATTCCGGAGTGTCCGCCAAGTGGTTCTGGCGTACTCGGCAGGTGATTTTGGCGTGTCCGGCAGGTGTTTCTTGCGAGTCGAGCAGGTGGCTCAGGCATGCTCAGCAGGTGCTTCCGGCGTGTCCGGCATGTGGTTCTGGGGTGTCTGAGAGCTGGTTCTGGCATGTCCGGCAGATGATTTCGGAGTGTCCACAAAGTGGTTCTGGCATACCTGGCAGGTGATTTTGGCGTGTGCGGCAGGTGGTTCTGGCGAGTCGAGCAGGTGGTTCCGGCGTGCTCGGCAGGTGCTTCCGGTGTCCTTGGCACGTGGTTCTGACATGTCTGAGAGGTGCTTCCGACATGCCCGGCAGGTGATTCCGGTGTGTTCGCCAAGTGTTTCTGGCGTAGCCGGCAGGTGTTTTTGCATGTCCGGGGGTGGTTCCGGCGAGTCGCGCCGGTGGTTCCGGCGTGTCCGGCAGGTGGTTCCGGTCTGTCCGGCAGGGTGTTCTGGGGTGTCCGGCACGAGGTTCTGGCACGTCTGAGAGATTGTGATGGCATGGCCTTCACGTGATTCCGGTTTGTCTGCCAAGTGCTTCTGGTGTAGCAGGCAGGTGATTTTGGCGTGTGTGGCAGGTGTTTCTTGCGAGTCGAGCACGTGGCTCAGGCATGCTCAGCAGGTGCTTCTGGCGTCTCCGGCAGGTTGTTCTGGTGTGTCTGAGAGCTGCTTCTGGCATGTCTGGCAGATGATTCCGGAGTGACCACCAAGTGGTTCAGGCATACCCGGCCGGTGGTTTTTGCGTGTCAGGTAGGTGGTTCCGGCGAGTCGAGCAGGTGGTTCCAGTGTGCTCGGCAGGTGGTTCAGGCGGGTCTGGCAGGTGGTTTCAGTCTGTTCGGGGTGTGGTTCCGGCATCTCGGGCACATGGTTCTGGCACGTCTGAGATGTGGTTCTGGCAGGCCCGACAGGTGTTTCCGGAGTGTCCGCCAAGCGGTTCTGGCGTAGCTGGCAGGTGATATTGGCGTGACCGGCAGGTGCTTCCAGCAAGCCCGGCAGTTGATTCCGAAGTATTCACCAACTGGTTGTGGCGTAGCCGGCAGGTGATTTTGGCGTGTCCAGCAGGTGGTTCTGTGGAGTGGATCAGGAACTTCCGGCCTTCTCAGCAGGTGCTTCCGCAGTCTCCAGCATGTTGTTGTGGCACCTCTGAGAGGTGGTTCCAACATGCCCGGCAGGTGATTCTGGAGTGTCCGACAAGTGGTTGTGGAGTAGCCGGCTGGTGATTTTGGCATGTCCGGCAGGTGGTTCTGGCGAGTCGAGCAGGTGGTTCCGGCGTGTCTGGCAGGTGATTCCGGTCTTTCCTGGAGGTGCTTCCGGAGTCTCTGCAGAGTGGTTCTGGCGTAGCCGGCAGGTGATTTTGGCGCGTCCAGCAGGTGGTTCTGGCGAGTCGAGCAGGTGGTTCCGGCATGTCCGGCAGGTGATTCCGGTCTGTCCTGGAGGTGGCTCCAGAGTCTCTGCCGAGTGGTTCTGGCGTAGCCGGCAGGTGATTTTGGCGTGACCGGCAGGTGGTTCCGGCAAGCGCGGCAGGTGATTCCGAAGTGTTCAACAACTGGTTGTGGCGTAGCCGGCAGGTGATTTTGGCGTGTCCGGCAGGTGGTTCTGGCGAGTCGAGAAGGTGGTTCTGGCGTGTCCGCCAGGTGTTTGCAGTCTGTCCATGACGTGGTTCCGGCATGCCCTCCAGGTGATTCTGGAGTGTCCACCAAGTGGTTTTGGCATAGCTGGCATATGATTTTGGACTGTCAGGCAGGTGGTTCCGGCATGTCCAGCAGGTGTTTCCGGCGAGCTCGGCAGTTGCTTCCAGTCTCTCCGGCATGTGGTTCTGGCACCTCTGAGAGGTGGTTCCGGCATGCCCGGCAGCTGATACCGGAGTGCCTGCCGAGTGGTTGTGGCGTAGCCGGCAGGTGATTTTGGCGTGTCCGGCAGGTGGTTCTGGCGAGTCGAGCAGGTGGTTCCGGCGTGCTCGGCAGGTGCTTCCGGGGTCATTGGCACGTGGTTCTGGCATGTCTGAGAGGTGGTTCCGGCATGCCCGGCAGATGATTCCGGAGTGTTCGCCAAGTGGTTCTGGCGTAGCCGGCAGGTGATTTTGCATGTCCGGCAGTGGTTCCGGCGGGTCGAGCCGGTGGTTCTGGCCTGTCCGGCAGGTGGTTGCGGTCTGTCCGGCAGGTGGTGCTGGGGTGTCCGCCACGTGCTTCTGGTACGTCTGAGAGGTGGTTCCAGCATGCCCGGCAGGTCATCCCGGAGAGTTCTCCAAGTGGTTCTGGTGTACCCCGCAGGTGATTTTGGCGTGTCCGGCAGGTGGTTCCGTCGTGCTCGGCAGGTGGTTCAGGCATGGCCGGCAGGTGGCTCCAGTCTGTCCAGTAAGTGTTTCCAGCTTGTCCGGCACGTGGTTCTTGTACGTCTGAGAGGTGGTTCCGCCATGGCTGGCAGGTGATTCCGGACTGTCCCCCAGGTGGTTCTGGCATAGCCAGCAGTTGATATTGGCCTGTCCGGCCGGTGGATCCGGCGAGTCGAGCAGGTGGCTGTGGCGTGTTCAGCAGGTGGTTCCGGCGTGTCTGGCAGGTGGTTCCGTTCTGTCCGATAGGTCGTTCCGGCATGTCCGGCACGTGCTTCTGGAACGTGTGAGAGGTGGTTCTGGCATGCCAGGCAGGTGATTCTGGAGTGTCGGGTAAGTGGTTCTGGTGTAGCCGAAAGTTCATTTTGGCGTGTCCAGCACGTGGGTCGTGCGAGTCGAGCAGGTGGTTCCAGAGTGCTCGGTAGGTGGTTCCAGACTGCCCAGGATGTGGTTCCAGCGTGTCCGGCTCGTGGTTCCGTTACATCTGAGAGGTGGTTCCTGCATGCCCGGCAGGTGATTCCGGACTGTCCGCCAGATGGTTCTCGCATAGCCAGCTGTTGATTATGGCCTGTCTGGCAGGTGGTTCCAGCCTATCGAGCAGGCGGCTCCGGCGTGCTCGGCAGGTGGTTCCGGGATGTCTGGCAGGTGGTTCCGGACTGTCCGGTAGGTGTTTCCGGCGTGTCCGACACGTCCTTCTGGCATGTCTAAGAGGTGGTTCCGGCATGCCCGGCAGGTTATTCCGGAGTGTCTGCCGAGTGGTTCTGGCGTAGCCAGCAGGTGATTCTGGCGTGTCCAGCAGGTGGTCCTCGGGAGTGGATCAGGTGGTTCCGGCATACTCGGCAGGTGGTACCGGCGTGTCCGGAACATGGTTCTGGCAAGTCTGAGAGGTGGTTCCGGCATGCCCGACCTGTGATTCCGGAGTGTCCGCCAAGTGGTTCTGGCGTACTCGGCAGGTGATTTTGGCGTGTCCGGCAGGTGTTTCTTGCGAGTCGAGCAGCTGGCTCAGGCATGCTAATCAGGTGCTTCCGGCGTGTCCGGCATGTGGTTCCGGGGTGTCTGAGAGCTGGTTCTGGCATGTCCGGCAGGTGATTTCGGAGTGTCCACAAAGTGGTTCTGGCATACCTGGCAGGTGATTTTGGCATGTGCGGCAGGTGGTTCTGGCGAGTCGAGCAGGTGGTTCCGGCGTGCTCGGCAGGTGCTTCCGGTGTCCTTGGCACGTGGTTCTGACATGTCTGAGAGGTGCTTCCGACATGCCCGGCAGGTGATTCCGGTGTGTTCGCCAAGTGTTTCTGGCGTAGCCGGCAGGTGTTTTTGCATGTCCGGGGGTGGTTCCGGCGAGTCGCGCCGGTGGTTCCGGCGTGTCCGGCAGGTGGTTCCGGTCTGTCCGGCAGGGTGTTCTGGGGTGTCCGGCACGAGGTTCTGGCACGTCTGAGAGATTGTGACGGCATGCCCTTCACGTGATTCCGGCTTGTCTGCCAAGTGCTTCTGGTGTAGCAGGCAGGTGATTTTGGCGTGTGTGGCAGGTGTTTCTTGCGAGTCGAGCACGTGGCTCAGGCATGCTCAGCAGGTGCTTCTGGCGTCTCCGGCAGGTTGTTCTGGTGTGTCTGAGAGCTGCTTCTGGCGTGTCTGGCAGATGATTCCGGAGTGACCACCAAGTGGTTCAGGCATACCCGGCCGGTGGTTTTTGCGTGTCAGGTAGGTGGTTCCGGCGAGTCGAGCAGGTGGTTCCAGTGTGCTCGGCAGGTGGTTCAGGCGGGTCTGGCAGGTGGTTTCAGTCTGTTCGGGGTGTGGTTCCGGCATCTCGGGCACATGGTTCTGGCACGTCTGAGATGTGGTTCTGGCAGGCCCGACAGGTGTTTCCGGAGTGTCCGCCAAGCGGTTCTGGCGTAGCTGGCAGGTGATATTGGCGTGACCGGCAGGTGCTTCCAGCAAGCCCGGCAGTTGATTCCGAAGTGTTCACCAACTGGTTGTGGCGTAGCCGGCAGGTGATTTTGGCGTGTCCAGCAGGTGGTTCTGTGGAGTGGATCAGGAACTTCCGGCCTTCTCAGCAGGTGCTTCCGCAGTCTCCAGCATGTTGTTCTGGCACCTCTGAGAGGTGGTTCCAACATGCCCGGCAGGTGATTCTGGAGTGTCCGACAAGTGGTTGTGGAGTAGCCGGCTGGTGATTTTGGCGTGTGCAGCAGGTGGTTCTGGCGAGTCAAGCAGGTGGTCCCGGCGTGTGCGGCAGGTGATTCCGGTCAGTCCTGGAGGTGGTTCCGTAGTCTCTGCCGAGTGGTTCTGGCGTAGCCGGCAGGTGATTTTGGCTTGACGGCAGGTGGTTCCGGCAAGCGCGGCAGGTGATTCCGAAGTGTTCACCAACTGGTTGTGGCGTAGCCGGCAGGTGATTTTGGCGTGTCCGGCAGGTGGTTCTGGTGAGTCGAGAAGGTGGTTCTGGGGTGTCCGCCAGGTGTTTGCAGTCTGTCCATGACGTGGTTCCGGCATGCCCTCCAGGTGATTCTGGAGTGTCCACCAAGTGGTTTTGGCATAGCCGGCATATGATTTTGGACTGTCAGGCAGGTGGTTCCGGCATGTCCAGCAGGTGTTTCCGGCGAGCTCGGCAGTTGCTTCCAGTCTCTCCGGCATGTGGTTCTGGCACCTCTGAGAGGTGGTTCCGGCATGCCCGGCAGCTGATACCGGAGTGCCTGCCGAGTGGTTGTGGCGTAGCCGGCAGGTGATTTTGGCATGTCCGGCAGGTGGTTCTGGCGAGTCGAGCAGGTGGTTCTGGCGTGCTCGGCAGGTGCTTCCGGGGTCATTGGCACGTGGTTCTGGCATGTCTGAGAGGTGGTTCCGGCATGCCCGGCAGATGATTCCGGAGTGTTCGCCAAGTGGTTCTGGCGTAGCCGGCAGGTGATTTTGCATGTCCGGCGGTGGTTCCGGCGGGTCGAGCCGGTGGTTCCGGCCTGTCCGGCAGGTGGTTGTGGTCTGTCCGGCAGGTGGTGCTGCGGTGTCCGCAACGTGCTTCTGGTACGTCTGAGAGGTGGTTCCAGCATGCCCGGCAGGTCATCCCGGAGAGTTCTCCAAGTGGTTCTGGTGTACCCCGCAGGTGATTTTGGCGTGTCCGGCAGGTGGTTCCATCGTGCTCGGCAGGTGGTTAGGCGTGGCCGGCAGGTGGTTCCAGTCTGTCCAGTAAGTGTTTCCAGCTTGTCCGGCACGTGGTTCTTGTACGTCTGAGAGGTGGTTCCGCCATGGCTGGCAGGTGATTCTGGACTGTCCCCCAGGTGGTTCTGGCATAGCCAGCAGTTGATATTGGCCTGTCCGGCCGGTGGATCCGGCGAGTCGAGCAGGTGGCTGTGGCGTGTTCAGCAGGTGGTTCCGGCGTGTCTGGCAGGTGGTTCCGTTCTGTCCGATAGGTCGTTCCGGTATGTCCGGCACGTGCTTCTGGAACGTGTGAGAGGTGGTTCTGGCATGCCAGGCAGGTGATTCTGGAGTGTCGGGTAAGTGGTTCTGGTGTAGCCGAAAGTTCATTTTGGCGTGTCCAGCACGTGGGTCGTGCGAGTCGAGCAGGTGGTTCCGGAGTGCTCGGCAGGTGGTTCCAGTCTGTCCAGGACGTGGTTCCAGCGTGTCCGGCTCGTGGTTCCGTTACATCTGAGAGGTGGTTCCTGCATGCCCGGCAGGTGATTCCGGACTGTCCGCCAGATGGTTCTCGCATAGCCAGCTGTTGATTTTGGCCTGTCTGGCAGGTCGTTCCAGCCTATCGAGCAGGCGGCTCCGGCGTGCTCGGCAGGTGGTTCCGGGATGTCTGGCAGGTGGTTCCGGTCTGTCCGGTAGGTGTTTCCGGCGTGTCCGACACGTCCTTCTGGCATGTCTAAGAGGTGGTTCCGGCATGCCCGGCAGGTTATTCCGGAGTGTCTGCCGAGTGGTTCTGGCGTAGCCAGCAGGTGATTCTGGCGTGTCCAGCAGGTGGTCCTCGGGAGTGGATCAGGTGGTTCCGGCATACTCGGCAGGTGGTACCGGCGTGTCCGGAACATGGTTCTGACATGTCTGAGAGGTGCTTCCGACATGCCCGGCAGGTGATTCCGGTGTGTTCGCCAAGTGTTTCTGGCGTAGCCGGCAGGTGATTTTGCATGTCCGGGGGTGGTTCCGGCGAGTCGCGCCGGTGGTTCCGGCGTGTCCGGCAGGTGGTTCCGGTGTGTCCGGCAGGGTGTTCTGGGGTGTGGCACGAGGTTCTGGGACGTCTGAGAGATTGTGACGGCATGCCCTTCACGTGATTACGGCTTGTCTGCCAGGTGCTTCTGGTGTAGCAGGCAGGTGATTTTGGCATGTCTGGCAGGTGTTTCTTGCGAGTCGAGCAGGTGGCTCAGGCATGCTCAGCAGGTGCTTCTGGCGTCTCCGGCAGGTTGTTCTGGTGTGTCTGAGAGCTGCTTCTGGCATGTCTGGCAGATGATTCCGGAGTGACCACCAAGTGATTCTGGCATACCCGGCCGGTGGTTTTTGCGTGTCAGGTAGGTGGTTCCGGCGAGTCGAGCAGGTGGTTCCAGTGTGCTCGGCAGGTGGTTCAGGCGGGTCTGGCAGGTGGTTTCAGTCTGTTCGGGGTGTGGTTCCGGCATCTCGGGCACATGGTTCTGGCACGTCTGAGATGTGGTTCTGGCAGGCCCGACAGGTGTTTCCGGAGTGTCCGCCAAGCGGTTGTGGCGTAGCTGGCAGGTGATATTGGCGTGACCGGCAGGTGCTTCCAGCAAGCCCGGCAGTTGATTCCGAAGTGTTCACCAACTGGTTGTGGCGTAGCCGGCAGGTGATTTTGGCGTGTCCGGCAGGTGGTTCTGGCGAGTCGAGCAGGTGGTTCCGGCGTGCTCGGCAGGTGCTTCCGGGGTCATTGGCACGTGGTTCTGGCATGTCTGAGAGGTGGTTCCGGCATGCCCGGCAGATGATTGCGGAGTGTTCGCCAAGTGGTTCTGGCGTAGCCGGCAGGTGATTTCGCATGTCCGGCGGCGGTTCCGGCGGGTCGAGCCGGTGGTTCCGGCGTGTCCGGCAGGTGGTTGCGGTCTGTCCGGCAGGTGGTGCTGGGGTGTCCGGCAGGAGGTTCTGGCACGTCTGTGAGGTTGTGCCGGCATGCCCTTCACGTGATTCCGGCTTGTCCCCCAATTGGTTCTGGTGTAGCGGACAGGTGATTTTGGTGTGTCCTGCAGGTGGGACCGGTGAGTCAAGCAGGTGGTTCCGGCGAGTGTTTCCTGTGGTTCCAGTCTGTCCGGGATATGGTTCCGGCCTGTCCGGCACGTGCTTCTGGCACTTCTGAGAGGTTGTGCTGGCATGCCCGGCAGGTGATTCCGGAGTGTCCGCCAAGTGGTTCTGGCGTAGCCGGCAGGTGATTTTGGCGTGTCCGGCAGGTGGTTCTGGTACGTCTCAGAGGTGGTTCCACATGCCCAACAGGTGATTCTGGACTCTCTGCCACATGGTTCTGGCGCGTCTGAGAGGTGGTTCCAGCATGCCCGGCAGGTCATCCCGGAGAGTCCTCCAAGTGGTTGTGGAGTAGCCCGCAGGTGATTTTGGCGTGTCCGGCAGGTGGTTCCGTCGTGCTCGGCAGGTGGTTAAGGCGTGGCCGGCAGGTGGTTCCAGTCTGTCCAGTACGTGTTTCCAGATTGTCCGGCACGTGGTTCTGGTACGTCTGAGAGGTGGTTCCGCCATGGCTGGCAGGTGATTCCGGACTGTCCCCCAGGTGGTTCTCGCACAGCCAGCTGTTGATTTTGGCCTGTCTGGCAGGTGGTTCCGGCAAGGGGAGCAGGTGGCTCTGGCGTGCTCGGCAGTTGGTTCCGGCATGTCAGGCAGGTGGTTGCGGTCTGTCCCGTAGGTCGTTCCGGCATGTCCGGCACGTGCTTCTGGCACGTCTGAGAGGTGGTTCTGGCATGCCAGGCAGGTGATTCTGGAGTGTCGGTTAAGTGGTTCTGGTGTAGCCGGCAGTTCCTTTTGGCGTGTCCGGCACGATTGTCCTGCCAGTCGAGCAGGTGGTTCCGGCGAGCTCGGCAGGTGGTTCCAGTCTGTCCAGGATGTGGTTCCAGTGAGTCCGGAACGTGGTTCTGTTACGTCTGAGAGGTGGTTCCTGCATGCCAGGCAGGTGATTTTGGACTGTCCGCCAGGTGGTTCTAGCATAGCCAGCTGTGGATTTTGGCCTGTCTGGCAGGTGGTTCCGGCCTATCGAGCAGGCGGCTCCGGCGTGCTCGGCAAGTGGTTCCGGGATGTCTGGCAGGTGGTTCCGGTCTGTCCGGTAGGTGTTTCCGGCATGTCCGAGACGTCCTTCTGGCATGTCTAAGAGGTGGTTCTGGCATGCCCTGCAGGTTATTCCGGAGTGTCTGCCGAGTGGTTCTGGCGTAGCCAGCAGGTGATATTGGCGTGTCCGGTAGGTGGTTCTGGCGAGTCGAGCAGGTGGTTCCGGCGTGTCCGGCAGGTGATTCCGGTCTGTCCTGGAGGTGGTTCCGGAGTCTCTGCCGAGTGCTTCTGGCGTAGCCGGCAGGTGATTTTGGCGTGACCGGCAGTTGGTTCCGGCAAGCGCGGCAGGTGATTCCGAAGTGTTCACCAACTGGTTGTGGCGTACCCGGCAGGTGATTTTGGCGTGTCCGGCAGGTGGTTATGGCGAGTCGAGAAGGTGGTTCCCGCGTGTCCGGCAGGTGGTTGCAGTCTGTCTGGCAGGTGGTTCTGAGGTGTCCGGCAGGAGGTTGTGGCACGTCTGTGAGGTTGTGCCGGCATGCCCTTCACGTGATTCCGGCTTGTGCCCCAATTGGTGCTGGTGTAGCGGGCAGGTGATTTTGGTGTGTCCTGCAGGTGGGACCGGTGAGTCAAGCAGGTGGTTCCGGCGAGTGTTTCCTGTGGTTCCAGTCTGTCCGGGAGATGGTTCAGGCCTGTCCGGCACGTGCTTCTGGCACTTCTGAGAGGATGTGCTGGCATGCCCGGCAGCTGATTCCGGAGTGTCCGCCAAGTGGTTCTGGCGTAGCCGGCAGGTGATTTTGGCGTGTCCGGCAGGTGGTTCTGGTACGTCTCAGAGGTAGTTCCACATGCCCAACAGGTGATTCCGGACTCTCTGCCACATGGTTCTGGCGCGTCTCAGAGGTGGTTCCAGCATGCCCGGCAGGTCATCCCAGAGAGTCCTCCAAGTGGTTGTGGAGTAGCCCGCAGGTGATTTTGGCGTGTCCGGCAGGTGGTTCCGTCGTGCTCGGCAGGTGGTTCAGTCGTGGCCGGCAGGTGGTTCCAGTCTGTCCAGTACGTGTTTCCAGATTGTCCGGCACGTGGTTCTGGTACGTCTGAGAGGTGGTTCCGCCATGGCTGGCAGGTGATTCCGGACTGTCCCCCAGGTGGTTCTCGCACAGACAGCTTTTGATTTTGGCCTGTCTGGCAGGTGGTTCCGGCAAGGGGAGCAGGTGGCTCTGGCGTGCTCGGCAGGTGGTTCCGGCATGTCAGGCAGGTGGTTCCGGTCTGTCCCGTAGGTCGTTCCGGCATGTCCGGCACGTGCTTCTGGCACGTCTGAGAGGTGGTTCTGGCATGCCAGGAAGGTGATTCTGGAGTGTCGGTTAAGTGGTTCTGGTGTAGCCGGCAGTTCCTTTTGGCGTGTCCGGCACGATTGTCCTGCCAGTCGAGCAGGTGGTTCCGGTGAGCTCGGCAGGTGGTTCCAGTCTGTCCAGGATGTGGTTCCAGTGTGTCCGGAACGTGGTTCTGTTACGTCTGAGAGGTGGTTCCTGCATGCCAGGCAGGTGATTTTGGACTGTCCGCCACGTGGTTCTAGCATAGCCAGCTGTTGATTTTGGCCTGTCTGGCAGGTGGTTCCGGCCTATCGAGCAGGCGGCTCCGGCGTGCTCGGCAGGTGGTTCCGGGATGTCTGGCAGGTGGTTCCGGTCTGTCCGGTAGGTGTTTCCGGCGTGTCCGACACGTCCTTCTGGCATGTCTAAGAGGTGGTTCCGGCATGCCCGGCAGGTTATTCCGGAGTGTCTGCCGAGTGGTTCTGGCGTAGCCAGCAGGTAATTTTGGCATGTCCAGCAGGTGGCCCTCGGGAGTGGATCAGGTGGTTCCGGCATACTCGGCAGGTGGTACCGGCGTGTCCGGAACATGGTTCTGGCAAGTCTGAGAGGTGGTTCCGGCATGCCCGACCTGTGATTCCGGAGTGTCCGCCAAGTGGTTCTGGCGTACTCGGCAGGTGATTTTGGCGTGTCTGGCAGGTGTTTCTTGCGAGTCGAGCAGGTGGCTCAGGCATGCTCAGCAGGTGCTTCCGGCGTGTCCAGCATGTGGTTCTGGTGTGTCTGAGAGCTGCTTCTGGCATGTCCGGCAGATGATTTCGGAGTGTCCACAAAGTGGTTCTGGCATACCTGGCAGGTGATTTTGGCGTGTGCGGCAGGTGGTTCTGGCGAGTCGAGCAGGTGGTTCCGGCGTGCTCGGCAGGTGCTTCCGGTGTCCTTGGCACGTGGTTCTGACATGTCTGAGAGGTGCTTCCGACATGCCCGGCAGGTGATTCCGGTGTGTCCGCCAAGTGTTTCTGGCGTAGCCGGCAGGTGATTTTGCATGTCCGGTGGTGGTTCCGCCGAGTCGCGCCGGTGGTTCCGGCGTGTCCGGCAGGTCGTTCCGGTCTGTCCGGCAGGGTGTTCTGGGGTGTCCGGCACGAGGTTCTGGCACGTCTGAGAGATTGTGACGGCATGCCCTTCACGTGATTCCGGCTTGTCTGCCAAGTGCTTCTGGTGTAGCAGGCAGGTGATTTTGGCACGTCTGGCAGGTGTTTCTTGCGAGTCGAGCAGGTGGCTCAGGCATGCTCAGCAGGTGCTTCTGGCGTCTCCGGCAGGTTGTTCTGGTGTGTCTGAGAGCTGCTTCTGGCGTGTCTGGCAGATGATTCCGGAGTGACCACCAAGTGGTTCTGGCATACCCGGCCGGTGGTTTTTGCGTGTCAGGTAGGTGGTTCCGGCGAGTCGAGCAGGTGGTTCCAGTGTGCTCGGCAGGTGGTTCAGGCGGGTCTGGCAGGTGGTTTCAGTCTGTTCGGGGTGTGGTTCCGGCATCTCGGGCACATGGTTCTGGCACGTCTGAGATGTGGTTCTGGCAGGCCCGACAGGTGTTTCCGGAGTGTCCGCCAAGCGGTTCTGGCGTAGCTGGCAGGTGATATTGGCGTGACCGGCAGGTGCTTCCAGCAAGCCCGGCAGTTGATTCCGAAGTGTTCACCAACTGGTTGTGGCGTAGCCGGCAGGTGATTTTGGCGTGTCCAGCAGGTGGTTCTGTGGAGTGGATCAGGAACTTCCGGCCTTCTCAGCAGGTGCTTCCGCAGTCTCCAGCATGTTGTTGTGGCACCTCTGAGAGGTGGTTGCAACCTGCCCGGCAGGTGCTTCTGGAGTGTCCGACAAGTGGTTGTGGAGTAGCCGGCTGGTGATTTTGGCGTGTGCGGCAGGTGGTTCTGGCGAGTCAAGCAGGTGGTCCCGGCGTGTGCGGCAGGTGATTCCGGTCTGTCCTGGAGGTGGTTCCGGAGTCTCTGCCGAGTGGTTCTGGCGTAGCCAGCAGGTGATTTTGATGTGTCCGGCAGGTGGTTCTGGCGAGTCGAGCAGGTGGTTCCGGCGTGTCCGGCAGGTGATTCCGGTCTGTCCTGGAGGTGGTTCCGGAGTCTCTGCCGAGTGGTTCTGGCGTAGCCGGCAGGTGATTTTGGCGTGACCGGCAGGTGGTTCCGGCAAGCGCGGCAGGTGATTCCGAAGTGTTCACCAACTGGTTGTGGCGTAGCCGGCAGGTGATTTTGGCGTGTCCGGCAGGTGGTTCTGGCGAGTCGAGAAGGTGGTTCTGGAGTGTCCGGAAGGTGTTTGCAGTCTGTCCATGACGTGGTTCCGGCATGCCCTCCAGGTGATTCTGGAGTGTCCACCAAGTGGTTTTGGCATAGCCGGCATATGATTTTGGACTGTCAGGCAGGTGGTTCCGGCATGTCCAGCAGGTGTTTCCGGCGAGTTCAGCAGTTGCTTCCAGTCTCTCCGGCATGTGGTTCCGGCACCTCTGAGAGGTGGTTCCGGCATGCCCGGCAGCTGATACCGGAGTGTCTGCCGAGTGGTTGTGGCGTAGCCGGCAGGTGATTTTGGCGTGTCCGGCAGGTGGTTCTGGCGAGTCGAGCAGGTGGTTCCGGCGTGCTCGGCAGGTGCTTCCGGGGTCATTGGCACGTGGTTCTGGCATGTCTGAGAGGTGGTTCCGGCATGCCCGGCAGGTGATTCCGCAGTGTTCGCCAAGTGGTTCTGGCGTAGCCGGCAGGTGATTTTGCATGTCCGGCGGTGGTTCCGGCGGGTCGAGCCGGTGGTTCCGGCGTGTCCGGCAGGTGGTTGCGGTCTGTCCGGCAGGTGGTGCTGGGGTGTCCGCCACGTGCTTCTGGTACGTCTGAGAGGTGGTTCCAGCATGCCCGGCAGGTCATCCCGGAGAGTTCTCCAAGTGGTTCTGGTGTACCCCGCAGGTGATTTTGGCGTGTCCGGCAGGTGGTTCCATCGTGCTCGGCAGGTGGTCCAGACGTGGCCGGCAGGTGGTTCCAGTCTGTCCAGTAAGTGTTTCCAGCTTGTCCGGCACGTGGTTCTTGTACGTCTGAGAGGTGGTTTCGCCATGGCTGGCAGGTGATTCCGGACTGTCCCCCAGGTGGTTCTGGCATAGCCAGCAGTTGATATTGGCCTGTCCGGACGGTGGATCCGGCGAGTCGAGCAGGTGGCTGTGGCGTGTTCAGCAGGTGGTTCCGGCGTGTGTGGCAGGTGGTTCCGTTCTGTCTCATAGGTCGTTCCGGCATGTCCGGCACGTGCTTCTGGAACGTGTGAGAGGTGGTTCTGGCATGCCAGGCAGGTGATTCTGGAGTGTCGGGTAAGTGGTTCTGGTGTAGCCGAAAGTTCATTTTGGCGTGTCCAGCACGTGGCTCGTGCGAGTCGAGCAGGTGGTTCCGGAGTGCTCGGCAGGTGGTTCCAGTCTGTCCAGGAGGTGGTTCCAGCGTGTCCGGCTCGTGGTTCCGTTACATCTGAGAGGTGGTTCCTGCATGCCCGGCAGGTGATTCCGGACTGTCTGCCAGATGGTTCTCGCATAGCCAGCTGTTGATTTTGGCCTGTCTGGCAGGTGCTTCCGGTGAGTCGAACAGGTGGCTCCGGCGTGCTCGGCAGGTGGTTCAGGCGGGTCTGGCAGGTGGTCTCCGTCTGTTCGGGGTGTGGTTCCGGCATCACACGCACAAGGTTCTGGCACGTCTGAGATGTAGTTCTGGCCGGCCCGACAGGTGTTTCCGCAGTGTCGACAAGTGGTTCTGGCGTAGCTGGCAGGTGATTTTGACATGACCGGCAGGTGGTTCCAGCAAGCCCGGCAGGTGATGGGGAAGTGTTCACCAACTGGTTGTGGCGAAGCCGGCAGGTGATTTTTGCATTACTGGCAGGTGGTTCTGGCGAGTCGAGCAGGTGGTTCCGGCATGCTCGGCAGGTGCTTCTGGTGTCATTGGCACGTGGTTCCGGCATGCCCGGCAGGTGATTCCGGAGTGTTTGCCAAGTGGTTCTGGTGTAGCCGGCAGGTGATTTTGCATGTCTGGCAGTGGTTCCGGCGGGTCGAGCCGGTGGTTCCCGCGTGTCCGGCAGGTGGTTGCAGTCTGTCTGGCAGGTGGTTCTGAGGTGTCCGGCAGGAGGTTCTGGCACGTCTGTGAGGTTGTGCCGGCATGCCCTTCACGTGATTCCGGCTTGTGCCCCAAGTGGTTCTGGTGTAGCGGGCAGGTGATTTTGGTGTGTCCTGCAGGTGGGACCGGTGAGTCAAGCAGGTGGTTCCGGCGAGTGTTTCCTGTGGTTCCAGTCTGTCCGGGAGATGGTTCCGGCCTGTCCGGCACGTGCTTCTGGCACTTCTGAGAGGTTGTGCTGGCATGCCCGGCAGGTGATTCCGGAGTGTCCGCCAAGTGGTTCTGGCGTAGCCGGCAGGTGATTTTGGCGTGTCCGGCAGGTGGTTCTGGTACGTCTCAGAGGTGGTTCCACATGCCCAACAGGTGATTCCGGACTCTCTGCCACATGGTTCTGGCGCGTCTGAGAGGTGGTTCCAGCATGCCCGGCAGATCATCCCAGAGAGTCCTCCGAGTGGTTGTGGAGTAGCCCGCAGGTGATTTTGGCGTGTCCGGCAGGTGGTTCCGTCGTGCTCGGCAGGTGGTTCAGGCGTGGCCGGCAGGTGGTTCCAGTCTGTCCAGTACGTGTTTCCAGATTGTCCGGCACGTGGTTCTGGTACGTCTGAGAGGTGGTTCCGCCATGGCTGGCAGGTGATTCCGGACTGTCCCCCAGGTGGTTCTCGCACAGCCAGCTGTTGATTTTGGCCTGTCTGGCAGGTGGTTCCGGCAAGGGGAGCAGGTGGCTCTGGCGTGCTCGGCAGGTGGTTCCGGCATGTCAGGCAGGTGGTTCCGGTCTGTCCCGTAGGTCGTTCCGGCATGTCCGGCACGTGCTTCTGGCACGTCTGAGAGGTGGTTCTGGCATGCCAGGCAGGTGATTCTGGAGTGTCGGTTAAGTGGCTCTATTGTAGCCGGCAGTTCCTTTTGGCGTGTCCGGCACGATTGTCCTGCCAGTCGAGCAGGTGGTTCCGGTGAGCTCGGCAGGTGGTTCCAGTCTGTCCAGGATGTGGTTCCAGCGTGTCCGGAACGTGGTTCTCTTACGTCTGAGAGGTGGTTCCTGCATGCCAGGCAGGTGATTTTGGACTGTCCGCCAGGTGGTTCTAGCATAGCCAGCTGTTGATTTTGGCCTGTCTGGCAGGTGGTTCCGGCCTATCGAGCAGGCGGCTCCTGCGTGCTCGGCAAGTGGTTCCGGGATGTCTGGCAGGTGGTTCCGGTCTGTCCGGTAGGTGTTTCCGGCGTGTCCGACACGTCCTTCTGGCATGTCTAAGAGGTGGTTCCGGCATGCCCGGCAGGTTATTCCGGAGTGTCTGCCGAGTGGTTCTGGCGTAGCCAGCAGGTGATTTTGGCATGTCCAGCAGGTGGTCCTCGGGAGTGGATGAGGTGGTTCCGGCATACTCGGCAGGTGGTACCGGCGTGTCCGGAACATGGTTCTGGCAAGTCAGAGAGGTGGTTCCGGCATGCCCGACCTGTGATTCCGGAGTGTCCGACAAGTGGTTCTGGCGTACTCGGCAGGTGATTTTGGCGTGTGCGGCAGGTGGTTCTGGCGAGTCGAGCAGGTGGTTCCGGCGTGCTCGGCAGGTGCTTCCGGTGTCCTTGGCACGTGGTTCTGACATGTCTGAGAGGTGCTTCCGACATGCCCGGCAGGTGATTCCGGTGTGTTCGCCAAGTGTTTCTGGCATAGCCGGCAGGTGATTTTGCATGTCCGGGGGTGGTTCCGGCGAGTCGCGCCGGTGGTTCCGGCGTGTCCGGCAGGTGGTTCCGGTCTGTCCGGCAGGGTGTTCTGGGGTGTCCGGCACGAGGTTCTGGCACGTCTGAGAGATTGTGACGGCATGCCCTTCACGTGATTCCGGCTTGTCTGCCAAGTGCTTCTGGTGTAGCAGGCAGGTGATTTTGGCACGTCTGGCAGGTGTTTCTTGCGAGTCGAGCAGGTGGCTCAGGCATGCTCAGCAGGTGCTTCTGGCGTCTCCGGCAGGTTGTTCTGGTGTGTCTGAGAGCTGCTTCTGGCGTGTCTGGCAGATGATTCCGGAGTGACCACCAAGTGGTTCTGGCATACCCGGCCGGTGGTTTTTGCGTGTCAGGTAGGTGGTTCCGGCGAGTCGAGCAGGTGGTTCCAGTGTGCTCGGCAGGTGGTTGAGGCGGGTCTGGCAGGTGGTTTCAGTCTGTTCGGGGTGTGGTTCCGGCATCTCGGGCACATGGTTCTGGCACGTCTGAGATGTGGTTCTGGCAGGCCCGACAGGTGTTTCCGGAGTGTCCGCCAAGCGGTTCTGGCGTAGCTGGCAGGTGATATTGGCGTGACCGGCAGGTGCTTCCAGCAAGCCCGGCAGTTGATTCCGAAGTGTTCACCAACTGGTTGTGGCGTAGCCGGCAGGTGATTTTGGCGTGTCCAGCAGGTGGTTCTGTGGAGTGGATCAGGAACTTCCGGCCTTCTCAGCAGGTGCTTCCGCAGTCCCCAGCATTTTGTTGTGGCACCTCTGAGCGGTGGATCCAACATGCCCGGCAGGTGATTCTGGAGTTTCCGACAAGTGGTTGTGGAGTAGCCGGCTGGTGATTTTGGCGTGTCCGGCAGGTGGTTCCAGCGAGTCGAGCAGGTGGTTCCGGCGTGTCCGGCAGGTGTTTGCAGTCTGTCCATGACGTGATTCCGGCATGCCCTCCAGGTGATTCTGGAGTGTCCACCAAGTGGTTTTGTCATAGCCGGCATATGATTTTGGACTGTCAGGCAGGTGGTTCCGGCATGTCCAGCAGGTGTTTCCGGCGAGTTCGGCAGTTGCTTCCAGTCTCTCCGGCATGTGGTTCTGGCACCTCTGAGAGGTGGTTCCAGCATGCCCGACAGGTGACACCGGAGTGTCTGCCGAGTGGTTGTGGCGTAGCCGGCAGGTGATTTTCGCGTGTCCGGCAGGTGGTTCTGGCGAGTCGAGCAGGTGGTTCCGGCGTGCTCGGCAGGTGCTTCCGGTGTCCTTGGCACGTGGTTCTGGCATGTCTGAGAGGTGGTTCCGGCATGCACGGCAGGTGATTCCGGAGTGTTCGCCAAGTGGTTCTGGCGTAGCCGGCAGGTGATTTTGCATGTCCGTCTGTGGTTCTGGCGGGTCGAGCCGGTGGTTCCGGCGTGTCCGGCAGGTAGTTGCGGTCTGTCCAGCAGGTGGTGCTGGGGTGTCCGCCACGTGCTTCTGGTACGTCTGAGAGGTGGTTCCAGCATGCCCGGCAGGTCATCCCGGAGAGTTCTCCAAGTGGTTCTGGTGTAGCCCGCAGGTGATTTTGGCGTGTCCGGCAGGTGGTTCCATCGTGATCGGCAGGTGGTTCAGGCGTGGCCGGCAGGTGGTTCCAGTCTGTCCAGTAAGTGTTTCCAGCTTGTCCGGCACATGGTTCTTGTACGTCTGAGAGGTGGTTCCGCCATGGCTGGCAGGTGATTCCGGACTGTCCCCCAGGTGGTTCTGGCATAGCCAGCAGTTGATATTGGCCTGTCCGGCCGGTGGATCCGGTGAGTCGAGCAGGTGGCTGTGGCGTGTTCAGCAGGTGGTTCCGGGGTGTCTGGCAGGTGGTTCGGTTCTGTCCGATAGGTCGTTCCGGCAAGTCCGGCACGTGCTTCTGGAACGTGTGAGAGGTGGTTCAGGCATGCCAGACAGGTGATTCTGGAATGTCGGGTAAGTGGTTCTGGTGTAGCCGAAAGTTCATTTTGGGGTGTCCAGCACGTGGGTCGTGCGAGTCGAGCAGGTGGTTCCGGAGTGCTCGGCAGGTGGTTCCAGTCTGTCCAGGACGTGGTTCCAGCGTGTCCGGCTCGTGGTTCCGTTACATCTGAGAGGTGGTTCCTGCATGCCCGGCAGGTGATTCCGGACTGTCCGCCAGATGGTTCTCGCATAGCCAGCTGTTGATTTTGGCCTGTCTGGCAGGTGCTTCCGGTGAGTCGAACAGGTGGCTCCGTCGTGCTCGGCAGGTGGTTCAGGCGTGGCCGGCATGTGGTTCCAGTCTGTCCAGTACGTGTTTCCAGATTGTCCGGCACGTGGTTCTTGTACGTCTGAGAGTTGGTTCCGCCATGGCTGGCAGGTGATTCCGGACTGTCCCCCAGGTGGTTCTCACACAGCCAGCTGTTGATTTTGGCCTGTCTGGCAGGTGGTTGCGGCAAGGGGAGCAGGTAGCTCTTGCGTGCTCGGCAGGTGGTTCCGGCATGTCAGGCAGGTGGTTCCGGTCTGTCCCGTAGGTCGTTCCGGCATGTCCGGCACGTGCTTCTGGCACGTCTGAGAGGTGGTTCTGGCATGCCAGGCAGGTGATTCTGGAGTGTCGGGTAAGTGGTTCTGGTGTAGCCGAAAGTTCATTTTGGCGTGTCCAGCACGTGGGTCGTGCGAGTCGAGCAGGTGGTTCCGGAGTGCTCGGCAGGTGGTTCCAGTCTGTCCAGGACGTGGTTCCAGCGTGTCCGGCTCGTGGTTCCGTTACATCTGAGAGGTGGTTCTGGCATGCCAGGCACGTGATTCTGGAGTGTCGGTTAAGTGGTTCTGGTGTAGCCGGAAGTTCCTTTTAGCGTGTCCGGCACGATTGTCCTGCCAGTCGAGCAGGTGGTTCCGGCGAGCTCGGCAGGTGGTTCCAGTCTGTCCTGGATGTGGTTCCAGCGTGTCCGGAACGTGGTTCTGTTACGTCTGAGAGGTGGTTCCCGCATGCCAAGCAGGTGATTTTGGACTGTCCGCCAGGTGGTTCTAGCATAGCCAGCTCTTGATTTTGGCCAGTCTGGCAGGTGGTTCCGGCCTATCGAGCAGGCGGCTCCGGCGTGCTCGGCAGGTGGTTCCGGGATGTCTGGCAGGTGGTTCCGGCCTGTCCGGTAGGTGTTTCCGGCATGTCTGCAACGTCCTTCTGGCATGTCTAAGAGGTGGTTCCGGCATGCCCGGCAGCTAATTCTGGAGTGTCTGCCGAGTGGTTCTGGCGTAGCCAGCATGTGATTTTGGCGTGTCCAGCAGGTGGTCCTCGGGAGTGGATCAGGTGGTTCCGGCATACTCGGCAGGTGGTACCGGCGTGTCCAGAACATGGTTCTGGCAAGTCTGAGAGGTGGTTCCGGCATGCCCGACCTGTGATTCCGGAGTGTCCGCCCAGTGGTTCTGGCGTACTCGGCAGGTGATTTTGACGTGCTCGGCAGATGCTTCCTGGGTCATTGGCATGTGGTTCTGGCATATCTGAGAGGTGGTTCCGGCATGCCCGGCAGGTGATTCTGGAGTGTTCACCAAGTGTTTCCGGCGTAGCCGGCAGGTGATTTTGCATGTCCAGTGGTCGTTCCGGCGGGTCGAGACGGTGGTTCCGGCGTGTCCGGCAGGTGGTTCCGGTCTGTCCGGCAGGTGGTTCTGTGGTGTCCGGCACGAGGTTCAGTCTGAGAGGCTGTGCCGGCATGCCCCTCACGTGATTCCGGCTTGTCCCCGAAGTGGTGCTGGTGTAGCGGGCAGGTGATTTTGGCGTGTCCGGCAGGTGGTTCAGGCGAGTTGAGCAGGTGGTTGCGACGTGCTCGGCAGGTGCTTCCGGCGTCTCCAGCACGTGTTTCTGGCACATCTGACTGGTGGTTCCGGCATGCCCAAAAGTTGATTCCGGTCTGTCCGGTAGGTGGTTCCGGCGTGCACGGCACATGGTTCTGGTACGTCTCAGAGGTGGTTGCGTATGCCCAACAGGAGATTCCGGACTGTCCGCCACGTGCTTCTGGCACGTCTGAGAGTTGGTTCCAACATGCCCGGCAGGTCATTTCGGAGAGTCGTCCAAGTGGTTCTGGCGTAGCCCGCAGGTGATTTTGGCTTGTCCGGCAGGTGTTTCTGGCGAGTCGAGCAGGTGGCTCCGGCATGCTCGGCAGGTGCTTCCGGCGTCTCCGGCACGTGGTTCTGGTGTGTCTGAGAGCTGGTTCCGGCATGTCCGGCAGATGATTCTGGAGTGTCCGCCAAGTGCTTCTGGCATACCCGGCTGGTGATTTGGGCATGTCAGTTAGGTGGTTCCGGCGAGTCGAGGAGGTGGCTCCGGCGTGCTCGGCAGGTTGTTCAGACGGGTCTGGCAGGTGTTTTCCGTCTGTTCGGGGTGTGGTTCCAGCATCTCATGCACATGGTTCTGGCACGTCTGAGATGTGGTTCCGGCCGGCCCGACAGGTGTTTCCACAGTGTCCGCCAAGTGGTTCTGGCGTAGTTGGCAGGTGATTTTGGCATGACCGGCAGGTGGTTCCAGCAAGCCCGGCAGGTGATTCCGAAGTGTTCCCCAACTGGTTGTGGCGTAGCCGGCAGGTGATTTTTGCGTGTCCGGCACGTGGTTCTGGCGAGTCGAGCAGGTGGTTCCGGCGTGCTCGGCAGGTGCTTCCGGGGTCATTGGCACGTGGTTCTGGCATGTCTGAGAGGTGGTTCCGGCATGCCCGGCTGGTGATTCCGGAGTGTTCGCCAAGTGTTTCCGGCGTAGCCGGCAGGTGATTTTGCATGTCTAGCGGTCGTTCCGGCGCTTCGAGCCGGTGGTTCCGGCGTGTCCGACAGGTGGTTCCGGTCTGTCCGGCAGGTGGTTCTGTGGTGTCCGGCACGAGGTTCAGTCTGAGAGGCTGTGCCGGCATGCCCCTCACGTGATTCCGGCTTGTCACCGTAGTGGTGCTGGTGTAGCGGGCAGGTGATTTTGGCGTGTCCGGCAGGTGGTTCAGGCGAGTTGAGCAGGTGGTTGCGACGTGCTCGGCAGGTGCTTCCGGCGTCTCCGGCACGTGTTTCTGGCACATCTGACTGGTGGTTCCGGCATGCCCAAAAGTTGATTCCGGTCTGTCCGGTAGGTGGTTCCAGCGTGCACGGCACGTGGTTCTGGTACGTGTCAGAGGTGGTTGCGTATGCCCAACAGGTGATTCCGGACTGTCCGCCACGTGCTTCTGGCACGTCTGAGAGTTGGTTCCAACATGCCCGGCAGGTCATTTCGGAGAGTCGTCCAAGTGGTTCTGGCGTAGCCCGCAGGTGATTTTGGCGTGTCCGGCAGGTGGTTCCGCCGTGCTCGGCAGGTGGTTCAGGCATGGCCGTCACGTGGTTACAGTCTGTCCAGGACGTGTTTCCAGCTTCTCCGGCAGGTGGTTCTGGTACGTCTGAGAGGTGGTTCTGCCATGGCTGGCAGGTGATCCCGGACTGTCCCCCAGGTGGTTCTGGCATAGCCAGCAGTTGATATTGGCCTGTCCGGCAGGTGGTTCCAGCGAGTCGAACAGGTGGCTCCGGCGTTCTTGGCAGGTGGTTCCGGTCTGTCCGGTAGGTGTTTCCGGCGTGTCTGGCACGTGCTTCCGGCACGTCTGAGATGTGGTTCCGGCATGCGCGGCAGGAGATTCCGTAGTGTCCGCCAGGTGGTTCTGGCATACCCGGCAGGTGATTTTGGCGTGTCCAGCAGGTGTTTCTGGCGAGTCGAGCAGGTGGCTCCGGCATGCTCGGCAGGTGCTTCCGGTGTCTCCGGCACTTGGTTCTGGTGTGTCTGAGAGCTGGTTCCGGCATGTCCGGCAGATGATTCCGGAGTGTCCGCCAAGTGGTTCTGGCATACCCAGCAGGTGATTTTGGCGTGTCAGGGAGGTGGTACCGGTGAGTCGAGCAGGTGTTTCCGGCGTGCTCAGCAGGTGGTTCAGGCGGTTCCGGCAGGTGGTATCCGTCTGTTCGGTGTGTGGTTCCAGCATCTCATGAACACGTTTCTGGCACGTCTGAGATGTGGTTCCAGCCGGCCCGACAGGTGTTTCCGCAGTGTCCACCAGCGGTTCTGGCGTAGTTGGCAGGTGATTTTGGCATGACTGGCAGGTGGTTCCAGCAAGCCTGGCAGGTGATTGCAAAGTGTTCACCAACTGGTTGTGGCGTAGCCGGCAGGTGATTTTTGCGTGATCGGCAGGTGGTTCAGGCGAGTTGAGCAGGTGGTTCCAACATGCTTGGCAGGTGCTTCCGGCGTCTCCGGCACGTGTTTCTGGCACATCTGACAGGTGGTTCCGGCATGCCCGAAAGGTGATTCCGGTCTGTCCGGTAGGTGGTGCCAGCCTGCACGGCATGTGGTTCTGGTACGTCTCAGAGGTGGTTGCGCATGCCCAACAGGTGATTCCGGACTGTCCAGCACCTGGTTCTGGCACGTCTGAGAGGTGGTTCCGGCATGCCCAGCAGGCCATCCCAAAGAGTCCTCCAAGTGGTTCTGGAATAACACGCAGTTGATTTTGGCGTGTCTGGCAGGTTGTTCCGTTGTGCTTGGCAGGTGGTTCAGGATTGGCCGGCAGGTGGTTCCAGGCTGTCCAGGACGTGTTTCCAGCTTCTCCGGCAGGTGCTTCTGGAACGTCTGAGAGGTGGTTCCGCCATGGCTGGCAGGTGATTCCGGACCGTCCCCCAGGTGGTTCTGGCATAGCCAGCAGTTGATATTGGCCTGTCCGGCAGGTGGTTCCAACGAGTCGAACAGGTGGCTCCGGCGTGCTCGGCAGGTGCTTCCGGGGTCATTGGCACGTGGTTCTGGCATATCTGAGAGGTGGTTCCGGCATGCCCGGCAGGTGACTCCGGAGTGTTCGCCAAGTGTTTACGGCGTAGCCGGCAGGTGATTTTGCATGTCCAGCGGTCGTTCCGGCGGGTCGAGCAGGTGGTTCCGGCCTGTCCGGCAGGTGGTTCCGGTCTGTCCGGCAGGTGGTTCTGTGGTGTCCGGCACGAGGTTCAGTCTGAGAGGCTGTGCCGGCATGCCCCTCACGTGATTCCGCTTGTCCCTGAAGTGGTGCTGGTGTAGCGGGCAGGTGATTTTGGCGTGTCTGGCAGGTGGTTCAGGCGAGTTGAGCAGGTGGTTGCGACGTGCTCGGCTGGTGCTTCCAGCGTCTCCGGCACGTGTTTCTGGCACATCTGACTGGTGGTTCCGGCATGCCCAAAAGTTGATTCCGGTCTGTCCGGTAGGTGGTTCCGGCGTGCACGGCACGTGGTTCTGGTACGTCTCAGAGGTGGTTGCGTATGCCCAACAGGTGATTCCGGACTGTCCGCCACGTGCTTCTGGCAAGTCTGACAGGTGGTTCCAATATGCCCGGCAGGTCATTTCGGAGAGTCGTCCAACAGGTTCTGGCGTAGCCCGCAGGTGATTTTGGCGTGTCCGGCAGGTGGTTCCGCCGTGCTCGGCAGGTGGTTCAGGCATGGCCGACACGTGGTTCCAGTCTGTCCAGGACGTGTTTCCAGCTTCTCCGGCAGGTGGTTCTGGTACGTCTGAGAGGTTGTTCTGGCATGCCAGGCAGGTGATTCTGGAGTGTCGGTTAAGTGGTTCTGGTGTAGCCGGCAGTTCCTTTTGGCGTGTCCGGCACGATTGTCCTGCCAGTCGAGCAGGTGGTTCTGGCGAGCTCGGCAGGTGGTTCCAGTCTGTCCAGTAAGTGTTTCCAGCTTGTCCGGCACGTGGTTCTGGCACGTCTGAGAGATGGTTCCGCCATGGCTGACAGGTGATTCCAGACTGTCCCCCAGGTGGTTCTGGCATAGCCAGCAGTTGATATTGGCCTGTCCGGCCGGTGGATCGGGCGAGTCGAGCAGGTGGCTGTGGCGTGTTCAGCAGGTGGTTCCGGCGTGTCTGGCAGGTGGTTCCGTTCTGTCCGATAGGTCGTTCCGGCATGTCCGGCACGTGCTTCTGGAACGTGTGAGAGGTGGTTCTGGCATGCCAGGCAGGTGATTCTGGAGTGTCGGGTAAGTGGTTCTGGTGTAGCCGAAAGTTCATTTTGGCGTGTCCAGCACGTGGGTCGTGCGAGTCGAGCAGGTGGTTCCGGAGTGCTCGGCAGGTGGTTCCAGTCTGTCCAGGACGTGGTTCCAGCGTGTCCGGCTCGTGGTTCCGTTACATCTGAGAGGTGGTTCCTGCATGCCCGGCAGGTGATTCCGGACTGTCCGCCAGATGGTTCTCGCATAGCCAGCTGTTGATTTTGGCCTGTCTTGCAGGTACTTCCGGTGAGTCGAACAGGTGGCTCCGGCGTGCCCAACAGGTGGTTCAGGCGGGTCTTGCAGGTGGTCTCCGTCTGTTCGGGGTGTGGTTCCGGCATCACACGCACAAGGTTCTGGCACGTCTGAGATGTAGTTCTGGCCGGCCCGACAGGTGTTTCCGCAGTGTCGACAAGTGGTTCTGGCGTAGTTGGCAGGTGATTTTGACATGACCGGCAGGTGGTTCCAGCAAGCCCGGCAGGTGATGGGGAAGTGTTCAACAACGGGTTGTGGCGATTCCGGCAGGTGATTTTTGCATGACTGGCAGGTGGTTCTGGCAAGTCGAGCAGGTGGTTCCGGCATGCTCGGCAGGTGCTTCTCGTGTCATTCGCACGTGGTTCTGGCATGTGTGAGAGGTGGTTCCGGCATGCCCGGCAGGTGATTCCGGAGTGTTTGCCAAGTGGTTCTGGTGTAGCAGGCAGGTGATTTTGGTGTGTCCTGCAGGTGGGACCGGTGAGTCAAGCAGGTGGTTCCGGCGAGTGTTTCCTGTGGTTCCAGTCTGTCCGGGAGATGGTTCAGGCCTGTCCGGCATGTGCTTCTGGCACTTCTGAGAGGTTGTGCTGGCATGCCCGGCAGGAGATTCCGGAGTGTCTGCCACATGGCTCTGGCACGTCTGAGAGTTGGTTCCAGCATGCCCGGCAGGTCATCCCGGAGAGTCCTACAAGTGGTTGTGGAGTAGCCCGCAGGTGATTTTGGCGTGTCCTGCAGGTGGTTCCGTCGTGCTCGACAGGTGGTTCCGGCGTGTCCGGCAGGTGGTTGAAGTCTGTCCATGACGTGGTTCCGGCATGCCCTCCAGGTGATTCTGATGTGTCCACCAAGTGGTTTTGGCATAGCCAGCATATGATTTTGGACTGTCAGGCAGGTGGATCCGGCATGTCCAGCAGGTGTTTCCGGCGAGTTCGGCAGTTGCTTCCAGTCTCTCCGGCATGTGGTTCTGGCACCTCTGAGAGGTGGTTCCGGCATGCCCGGCAGCTGATACCGGAGTGTCTGCCGAGTGGTTGTGGCGTAGCCGGCAGGTGATTTTGGCGTGTCCGGCAGGTGGTTCTGGCGAGTCGAGCAGGTGGTTCCGGCGTGCTCGGCAGGTGCTTCCGGGGTCATTGGCACGTGGTTCTCGCATGTCTGAGGGGTGGTTCCGGCATGCCCGGCAGGTGATTCCGGAGTGTTCGCCAAGTGGTTCTGGCGTAGCCGGCAGGTGATTTTGCATGTCCGGCGGTGGTTCCGGCGGGTCGAGCCGGTGGTTCCGGTGTGTCCAGCAGGTGGTTGCTGTCTGTCCGGTAGGTGGTGCTGGGGTGTCCGCCACGTGCTTCTGGTACGTCTGAGAGGTGGTTCCAGCATGCCCGGCAGGTCATCCCGGCGAGTTCTCCAAGTGGTTCTGGTGTAGCCCGCAGGTGATTTTGGCGTGTCCGGCAGGTGGTTCCATCGTGCTCGGCAGGTGGTTCAGGCGTGGCCGGCAGGTGGTTCCAGTCTGTCCAGTACGTGTTTCCAGCTTGTCCGGCACGTGGTTCTTGTACGTCTGAGAGGTGGTTCCGCCATGGCTGGCAGGTGATTCCGGACTGTCCCCCAGGTGCTTCTGGCATAGCCAGCAGTTGATATTGGCCTGTCCGGCCGGTGGATTTGGCGAGTCGAGCAGGTGGCTGTGGCGTGTTCAGCAGGTGGTTCCGGCGTGTCTGGCAGGTGGTTCCGTTCTGTCCGATAGGTCGTTCCGGCATGTCCGGCACGTGCTTCTGGCACGTCTGAGAGGTGGTTCTGGCATGCCAGGCAGGTGATTCTGGAGTGTCGGTTAAGTGGTTCTGGTGTAGCCGGCACTTCGTTTTGGCGTGTCCGGCACGATTGTCCTGCCAGTCGAGCAGGTGGTTCCAGCGAGCTTGGCAGGTGGTTCTAGTCTGTCCAGGATGTGGTTCCAGCGTGTCCGGAACGTGGTTCTGTTACGTCTGAGAGGTGGTTCCTGCATGCCAGGCAGGTGATTTTGGACTGTCCGCCAGGTGGTTCTAGCATAGCCAGCTGTTGATTTTGGCCTGTCTGGCAGGAGGTTCCGGCCTATCGAGCAGGCGGCGCCGGCGTGCTCGGCAGGTGTTTCCGGGATGTCTGGCAGGTGGTTCAGGTCTGTCCGGTAGGTGTTTCCGGCGTGTCCGACACGTCCTTCTGGCATGTCTAAGAGGTGGTTCTGGCATGCCCGGCAGGTTATTCCGGAGTGTCTGCCGAGTGGTTCTGGCGTAGCCAGCAGGTGATTTTGGCGTGTCCAGCAGGTGGTCCTCGGGAGTGGATCAGGTGGTTCCGGCATACTCGGCAGGTGGTACCGGCGTGTCCGGAACATGGTTCTGGCAAGTCTGAGAGGTGGTTCCGGCATGCCCGACCTGTGATTCCGGAGTGTCCGCCAAGTGGTTCTGGCGTACTCGGCAGGTGATTTTGGCGTGTCTGGAAGGTGTTTCTTGCGAGTCGAGCAGGTGGCTCAGGCATGCTCAGCAGGTGCTTCCGGCGTGTCCGGCATGTGGTTCTGGGGTGTCTGAGAGCTGGTTCTGGCATGTCCGGCAGATGATTTCGGAGTGTCCACAAAGTGGTTCTGGCATACCTGGCAGGTGATTTTGGCGTGTGCGGCAGGTGGTTCTGGCGAGTCGAGCAGGTGATTCCGGCGTGCTCGGCAGGTGCTTCCGGTGTCCTTGGCACGTGGTTCTGACATGTCTGAGAGGTGCTTCTGACATGCCCGGCAGGTGATTCCGGTGTGTTCGCCAAGTGTTTCTGGCGTAGTCGGCAGGTGATTTTGCATGTCCGGGGGTGGTTCCGGCGAGTCGCGCCGGTGGTTCCGGCGTGTCCGGCAGGTGGTTCCGGTCTGTCCGGCAGGGTGTTCTGGGGTGTTCGGCACGAGGTTCTGGCACGTCTGAGAGATTGTGACGGCATGCCCTTCACGTGATTCCGGCTTGTCTGCCAAGTGCTTCTGGTGTAGCAGGCAGGTGATTTTGGCGTGTGTGGCAGGTGTTTCTTGCGAGTCGAGCATGTGGCTCAGGCATGCTCAGCAGGTGCTTCTGGCGTCTCCGGCAGCTTGTTCTGGTGTGTCTGAGAGCTGCTTCTGGCATGACTGGCAGATGATTCCGGAGTGACCACCAAGTGGTTCTGGCATACCCGGCCGGTGGCTTTTGCGTGTCAGGTAGGTGGTTCCGGTGAGTCGAGCAGGTGGTTCCAGTGTGCTCGGCAGGTGGTTCAGGCGGGTCTGGCAGGTGGTTTCAGTCTGTTCGGGGTGTGGTTCCGGCATCTCGGGCACATGGTTCTGGCACGTCTGAGATGTGGTTCTGGCAGGCCCGACAGGTGTTTCCGGAGTGTCCGCCAAGCGGTTCTGGCGTAGCTGGCAGGTGATATTGGCGTGACCGGCAGGTGCTTCCAGCAAGCCCGGCAGTTGATTCCGAAGTGTTCACCAACTGGTTGTGGCGTAGCCGGCAGGTGATTTTGGCGTGTCCAGCAGGTGGTTCTGTGGAGTGGATCAGGAACTTCCGGCCTTCTCAGCAGGTGCTTCCGCAGTCTCCAGCATGTTGTTGTGGCACCTCTGAGAGGTGGTTCCAACATGCCCGGCAGGTGATTCTGGAGTGTCCGACAAGTGGTTGTGGAGTAGCCGGCTGGTGATTTTGGCGTGTCCGGCAGGTGGTTCTCGCGAGTCAAGCAGGTGGTCCCGGTGTGTACGGCAGGTGATTCCGGTCTGTCCTGGAGGTGGTTCCGGAGTCTCTGCCGAGTGGTTCTGGCGTAGACGGCAGGTGATTTTGGCGTGTCCGGCAGGTGGTTCTGGCGAGTCGAGCAGGTGGTTACGGCGTGTCCGGCAGGTGTTTGCAGTCTGTCCATGACGTGGTTCCGGCATGCCCTCCAGGTGATTCTGGAGTGTCCACCAAGTGGTTTTGGCATAGCCGGCATATGATTTTGGACTGTCAGACAGGTGGTTCCAGCATGTCCAGCAGGTGTTTCCGGCGAGTTCGGCAGTTGCTTCCAGTCTCTCCGGCATGTGGTTCTGGCACCTCTGAGAGGTGGTTCCGGCATGCCCGGCAGGTTATTCCGGAGTGTTCGCCAAGCGGTTCTGGCGTAGCCGGCAGGTGATTTTGCATGTCCGGCGGTGGTCCCTGCGTGTCGAGCCGGTGGTTCCGGCGTGTCTGGCAGGTGGTTGCGGTCTGTCTGGCACGTGGTGCTGGGGTGTCCGCCACGTGCTTCTGGTACGTCTCAGAGGTGGTTCCAGCATGCCCGGCAGGTCATCCCGGAGAGTTCTCCAAGTGGTTCTGGTGTAGCCCGCAGGTGATTTTGGCGTGTCCGGCAGGTGGTTCCATCGAGCTCGGCAGGTGGTTCAGGCGTGGCCGGCAGGTGGTTCCAGTCTGTCCAGTAAGTGTTTCCAGCTTGTCCGGCACGTGGTTCTTGTACGTCTGAGAGGTGGTTTCGCCATGGCTGGCAGGTGATTCCGGACTGTTCCTCAGGTGGTTCTGGCATAGCCAGCAGTTGATATTGGCCTGTCCGGACGGTGGATCCGGCGAGTCGAGCAGGTGGCTGTGGCGTGTTCAGCAGGTGGTTCCGGCATGTCTGGCAGGTGGTTCCGTTCTGTCCGATAGGTCGTTCCGGCATGTACGGCACGTGCTTCTGGAACGTGTGAGAGGTGGTTCTGACATGCCAGGCAAGTGATTCTGGAGTGTCGGGTAAGTGGTTCTGGTGTAGCCGAAAGTTCATTTTGGCGTGTCCAGCACGTGGGTCGTGCGAGTCGAGCAGGTGGTTCCGGCGTGCTCGGCAGGTGCTTCCGGGGTCATTGGCACGTGGTTCTGGCATGTCTGAGAGGTGGTTCCGGCATGCCCGGCAGGTGATTCCGGAGTGTTCGCCAAGTGGTTCTGGCGTAGCCGGCAGGTGATTTTGCATGTCCGGCGGTGGTTCCGGCGGGTCGAGCCGGTGGTTCCGGCCTGTCCGGCAGGTGGTTGCCGTCTGTCCGGCAGGTGGTGCTGGGGTGTCCGCCACGTGCTTCTGGTACGTCTGAGAGGTGGTTCCAGCATGCCCGGCAGGTCATCCCGGAGAGTTCTCCAAGTGGTTCTGGTGTACCCCGCAGGTGATTTTGGCGTGTCCGGCAGGTGGTTCCATCGTGCTTGGCAGGTGGTTCAGGCGTGGCCGGCAGGTGGTTCCAGTCTGTCCAGTACGTGTTTCCAGCTTGTCCGGCACGTGGTTCTTGTACGTCTGAGAGGTGGTTCCGCCATGGCTGGCAGGTGATTCCGGACTGTCCGCCAGATGGTTCTCGCATAGCCAGCTGTTGATTTTGGCCTGTCTGGCAGGTGCTTCCGGTGAGTCGAACAGGTGGCTCCGGCATGCTCGGCAAGTGGTTCCAGGATGTCTGGCATGTGGTTCCGGTCTGTCCGGTAGGTGTTTCCGGCGTGTCCGACACGTCCTTCTGGCATGTCTAAGAGGTGGTTCCGGCATGCCCGGCAGGTTATCCCGGAGTGTCTGCTGAGTGGTTCTGGCGTAGCCAGCAGGTGATTTTGGCATGTCCAGCAGGTGGTCCTCGGGAGTGGATCAGGTGGTTCCGGCATACTCGGCAGGTGGTACTGGCGTGTCCGGAACATGGTTCTGGCAAGTCTGAGAGGTGGTTCCCGCATGCCCGACCTGTGATTCCGGAGTGTCCGCCAAGTGGTTCTGGCGTACTCGGCAGGTGATTTTGGCGTGTCTGGAAGGTGTTTCTTGCGAGTCGAGCAGGTGGCTCAGGCATGCTCAGCAGGTGCCACCGGCGTGTCCAGCATGTGGTTCTGGTGTGTCTGAGAGCTGGTTCTGGCATTACCGGCAGATGATTTCGGAGTGTCCACAAAGTGGTTCTGGCATACCTGGCAGGTGATTTTGGCATGTGCGGCAGGTGGTTCTGGCGAGTCGAGCAGGTGGTTCCGGCGTGCTCGGCAGGTGCTTCCGGTGTCCTTGGCACGTGGTTCTGACATGTCTGAGAGGTGCTTCCGACATGCCCGGCAGGTGATTCCGGTGTGTTCGCCAAGTGTTTCTGGCGTAGCCGGCAGGTGATTTTGCATGTCCGGGGGTGGTTCCGGCGAGTCGCGCCGGTGGTTCCGGCGTGTCCGGCAGGTGGTTCCGGTCTGTCCGGCAGGGTGTTCTGGGGTGTCCGGCACGAGGTTCTGGCACGTCTGAGAGATTGTGACGGCATGCCCTTCACGTGATTCCGGCTTGTCTGCCAAGTGCTTCTGGTGTAGCAGGCAGGTGATTTTGGCGTGTCCGGCAGGTGGTTCTGGCGAGTCAAGCAGGTGGTCCCGGCGTGTCCGGCAGGTGATTCCGGTCTGTCCTATAGGTGGTTCCGGAGTCTCTGCCAAGAGGTTCTGGCGTAGCCGGCAGGTGATTTTGGCGTGTCCGGCATGTGGTTCTGGCGAGTCGAGCAGGTGCTTCCGGCGTGTCCGGCAGGTGATTCCGGTCTGTCCTGGAGGTGGTTCCGTGGTCTCTGCCGAGTGGTTCTGGCATAGCCGGCAGGTGATTTTGGCGTGACCGACAGGTGGTTCCGGCAAGCGCGGCAGGTGATTCCGAAGTGTTCACCAACTTGTTGTGGCGTAGCCGGCAGGAGATTTTGGCGTGTCCGGCAGGTGGTTCTGGCACGTCTGAGAGTTGGTTCCAGCATGCCCGGCAGGTCATCCCGGAGAGTCCTACAAGTGGTTGTGGAGTAGCCCGCAGGTGATTTTGGCGTGTCCTGCAGGTGGTTCCGTCGTGCTCGACAGGTGGTTCCGGCGTGTCCGGCAGGTGGTTGAAGTCTGTCCATGACGTGGTTCCGGCATGCCCTCCAGGTGATTCTGATGTGTCCACCAAGTGGTTTTGGCATAGCCAGCATATGATTTTGGACTGTCAGGCAGGTGGATCCGGCATGTCCAGCAGGTGTTTCCGGCGAGTTCGGCAGTTGCTTCCAGTCTCTCCGGCATGTGGTTCTGGCACCTCTGAGAGGTGGTTCCGGCATGCCCGGCAGCTGATACCGGAGTGTCTGCCGAGTGGTTGTGGCGTAGCCGGCAGGTGATTTTGGCGTGTCCGGCAGGTGGTTCTGGCGAGTCGAGCAGGTGGTTCCGGCGTGCTCGGCAGGTGCTTCCGGGGTCATTGGCACGTGGTTCTCGCATGTCTGAGGGGTGGTTCCGGCATGCCCGGCAGGTGATTCCGGAGTGTTCGCCAAGTGGTTCTGGCGTAGCCGGCAGGTGATTTTGCATGTCCGGCGGTGGTTCCGGCGGGTCGAGCCGGTGGTTCCGGTGTGTCCAGCAGGTGGTTGCTGTCTGTCCGGTAGGTGGTGCTGGGGTGTCCGCCACGTGCTTCTGGTACGTCTGAGAGGTGGTTCCAGCATGCCCGGCAGGTCATCCCGGCGAGTTCTCCAAGTGGTTCTGGTGTAGCCCGCAGGTGATTTTGGCGTGTCCGGCAGGTGGTTCCATCGTGCTCGGCAGGTGGTTCAGGCGTGGCCGGCAGGTGGTTCCAGTCTGTCCAGTAAGTGTTTCGAGCTTGTCCGGCACGTGGTTCTTGTACGTCTGAGAGGTGGTTCCGCCATGGCTGGCAGGTGATCCCGGACTGTCCCCCAGGTGGTTCTGGCATAGCCAGCAGTTGATATTGGCCTGTCCGGCAGGTGGTTCCAGCGAGTCGAACAGGTGGCTCCGGCGTTCTTGGCAGGTGGTTCCGGTCTGTCCGTTAGGTGTTTCCGGCGTGTCTGGCACGTGCTTCCGGCACGTCTGAGAGGTGGTTCCGGCATGCGCGGCACGTGATTCCGTAGTGTCCGCCAAGTGGTTCTGGCATACCCAGCAGGTGATTTTGGCGTGACAGATAGGTGGTACCGGTGAGTCGAGCAGGTGGTTCCGGCGTGCTCAGCAGGTGGTTCAGGCGGTTCTGGCAGGTGGTATCCGTCTGTTCGGGGTGTGGTTCCAGCATCTCATGAACACGTTTCTGGCACGTCTGAGATGTGGTTCCAGCCGGCCCGACAGGTGTTTCCGCAGTGTCCGCCAAGCGGTTCTGGCGTAGTTGGCAGGTGATTTTGGCATGACTGGCAGGTGGTTCCAGCAAGCCTGGCAGGTGATTCCAAAGTGTTCACCAACTGGTTGTGGCGTAGCCGGCAGGTGATTTTTGCGTGATTGGCAGGTGGTTCTGGCGAGTCGAGCAGGTGGTTCCGGCGTGCTCGGCTGGTGCTTCCGGGGTCATTGGCACGCGGTTCTGGCATGTCTGAGAGGTGGTTCCGGCATGCCCGGCAGGGAATCCCAGAGAGTCCTCCAAGTGGTTCTGGCATAACACGCAGGTGATTTTGGCGTGTCTGGCAGGTTGTTCCGTTGTGCTTGGCAGGTGGTTCAGGCTTGGCCGCCAGGTGGTTCCAGACTGTCCAGGACGTGTTTCCAGCTTCTCCGGCAGGTGGTTCTGGTACTTCTGAGAGGTGGTTCCGCCATGGCTGGCAGGTGATTCCGGACCGTCCCCCAGGTGGTTCTGGCATAGCCAGCAGTTGATATTGGCCTGTCCGGCAGGTGGTTCCAGCGAGTCGAACAGGTGGCTCCGGCATGCTCGGCAGGTGGTTCCGGTCTGTCCGGTAGGTGATTCCGGCGTGTCCGGCACGTGCTTCCGGCACGTCTGAGAGGTGGTTCCGGCATGCGCGACAGGTGATTTTGGAGTGTCCGCCAGCTGGTTCTGGCGTACCCAGCAGGTGATTTTGGCGTGTCCGGCAGGTGTTTCTGGCGAGTCGAGCAGGTGGCTCCGGCATGCTCGGCAGGTGCTTCCGGCGTCTCCGGCACGTGGTTCTGGTGTGTCTGAGAGCTGGTTCCGGCATGTCCGGCAGATGATTCCGGAGTGTCCGCCAAGTGGTTCTGGCATACCCACCAGGTGATTTTGGCGTGTCAGGGAGATGGTCCCTGTGAGTCGAGCAGGTGGTTCCGGCATGCTCAGCAGGTGGTTCAGGCAGTTCTGGCAGGTGGTATCCGTCTGTTCGGGGTGTTGTTCCAGTATCTCATGAACACGTTTCTGGCACGTCTGAGATGTGGTTCCAGCCGGCACGACAGGTGTTTCCGCAGTGTCTCCCAAGCGGTTCTGGCGTAGTTGGCAGGTGATTTTGGCATGACTGGCAGGTGGTTCCAGCAAGCCTGGCAGGTGATTCGAAAATGGTCACCAACTGGTTGTGGCGTAGCCGGCACGTGATTTTTGCGTGATCGGCGGGTTGTTCAGGCGAGTTGAGCAGGTGGTTCCAACGTGCTTGGCAGGTGCTTCCGGCGTCTCCGGCACGTGTTTCTGGCACATCTGACAGGTGGTTCCGGCCTGCCAGAAAGGTGATTCCCGTCTGTCCGGTAGGTGGTTCCAGCCTGCACGGCATGTGGTTCTGGTACGTCTCAGAGGTGGTTGCGCATGCCCAACAGGTGATTCCAGACTGTCCGCCACATGGTTCTGGCACGTCTGAGAGGTGGTTCCGGCATGCCCGGCAGGTCATCCCAGAGAGTCCTCCAAGTGGTTCTGGCATAACACGCAGGTGATTTTGGCGTGTCTGGCAGGTTGTTCCGTTGTGCTTGGCAGGTGGTTCAGGTTTGGCCGGCAGGTGGTTCCAGACTGTCCAGGACGTGTTTCCAGCTTCTCCGGCAGGTGGTTCTGGTACGTGTGAGAGGTGGTTCCGCCATGGCTGGCAGGTGATTCCGGACCGTCCCCCAGGTGGTTCTGGCATAGCCAGCAGTTGATATTGGCCTGTCCGACAGGTGGTTCCAGCGAGTCGAACAGGTGGCTCCGGCGTGCTCGGCAGGCGGTTCAGGTCTGTCCGGTAGGTGATTCCGGCGTGTCCGGCACGTGCTTCCGGCACGTCTGAGAGGTGGTTCCGGCATGCGCGACAGGTGATTTCGGAGTGTCCGCCAGGTGGTTCTGGCGTACCCGGCAGGTGATTTTGGCGTGTCCGGCAGGCGTTTCAGGCGAGTCGAGCCGGTGGCTCCGGCATGCTCGGCAGGTGCTTCCGGCGTCTCCGGCACGTGGTTCTGGTGTGTCTGAGAGCTGGTTCCGGCATGTACGGTAGATGATTCCGGAGTGTCCGCCAAGTGGTTCTGGCATAACCGGCTGGTGATTTGGGCATGTCAGGTAGGTGGTTCCGGCGAGTCGAGCAGGTGGCTCCAGCGTGCTCGGCAGGTTGTTCAGACGGGTCTGGCAGGTGTTTTCCGTCTGTTCGGAGTGTGGTTCCAGCATCTCATGCACATGGTTCTGGCACGTCTGAGATGTGGTTCCGGCCGGACCGACAGGTGTTTCCACAGTGTCCGCCAAGTGGAACTGGCGTAGTTGGCAGGTGATTTTGGCATGACCGGCAGGTGGTTCCAGCAAGCCCGGCAGGTGATTCCGAAGTGTTCCCCAACTGGTTGTGGCGTAGCCAGCAGGTGATTTTTGCGTGTCCGGCAGGTGGTTCTGGCGAGTCGAGCAGGTGGTTCCGGTGTGCTCCGCAGGTTCTTCCGGGGTCATAGGCACGTGGTTCTGGCATATCTGAGAGGTGGTTCCGGCATGCCCGGCTGGTGGTTCTGTGGTGTCCGGCACGAGGTTCAGTCTGAGAGGCTGTGCCGGCATGCCCCTCACGTGATTCCGGCTTGTTCCCGAAGTGGTGCTGGTGTAGTGGGCAGGTGATTTTGGCATGTCCGGCAGGTGGTTCAGGCGAGTTGAGCAGGTGGTTGCGACGTGCTCGGCAGGTGCTTCCGGCGTCTCCGGCACGTGTTTCTGGCACATCTGACTGGTGGTTCCGGCATGCCCAAAAGTTGATTCCGGTCTGTCCGGTAGGTGGTTCCGGCGTGCACGGCACGTGGTTCTGGTACGTGTCAGACGTGGTTGCGTATGCCCAACAGGTGATTCCGGACTGTCTGCCACGTGCTTCTGGCACGTCTGAGAGGTGGTTCCAACATGCCCGGCAGGTCATTTCGGAGTGTCGTCCAAGTGGTTCTGGCATAACACGCAGGTGATTTTGGCCTGTCCGGCAGGTGGTTCCGCCGTGCTCGGCAGGTGGTTCAGGCATGGCCGTCACGTGGTTCCAGTCTGTCCAGGACGTGTTTCCAGCTTCTCCGGCAGGTGGTTCTGGTACGTCTGAGAGGTGGTTCCGCCATGGCTGGCAGGTGATCCCGGACTGTCCCCCAGGTGGTTCTGGCATAGCCAGCAGTTGATATTGGCCTGTCCGGCAGGTGGTTCCAGCGAGTCGAACAGGTGGCTCTGGCGTTCTTGGCAGGTGGTTCCGGTCTGTCCGGTAGGTGTTTCCGGCATGTCTGGCACGTGCTTCCGGCACGTCTGAGAGGTGGTTCCGGCATGCGCGGCAGGTGATTCCGTAGTGTCCGCCAGGTGGTTCTGCCGTATCCGGCAGGTGATTTTGGCGCGTCCGGCAGGTGTTTCTGGCGAGTCGAGCAGGTGGCTCCGGCATGCTTGGCAGGTGCTTCCGGCGTCTCCGGCACTTGGTTCTGGTGTGTCTGAGAGCTGGTTCCGGCATGTCCGGCAGATGATTCCGGAGTGTCCGCCAAGTGGTTCTGGCATACCCACCAGGTGATTTTGGCGTGTCAGGGAGGTGGTACCGGTGAGTCAAGCAGGTGGTTCCGGCGTGCTCAGCAGGTGGTTCAGGCGGTTCTGGCAGGTGGTATCCGTCTGTTCGGGGTGTGGTTCCAGCACCTCATGAACACGTTTCTGGCACGTCTGAGATGTGGTTCCAGCCGGCCCGACAGGTGTTTCCGCAGTGTCCGCCAAGCGGTTCTGGCGTAGTTGGCAGGTGATTTTGGCATGACTGGCAGGTGGTTCCAGCAAGCCTGGCAGGTGATTCCAAAGTGTTCACCAACTGGTTGTGGCGTAGCCGGCAGGTGATTTTTGCGTGATCGGCAGGTGGTTCTGGCGAGTCGAGCAGGTGGTTCCGGCGTGCTCGGCTGGTGCTTCCGGGGTCATAGGCACGCGGTTCTGGCATGTCAGAGAGGTGGTTCCGGCATGCCCGGCAGGTCATCCCAGAGAGTCCTCCAAGTGGTTCTGGCATAACACGCAGGTGATTTTGGCGTGTCTGGCAGGTTGTTCCGTTGTGCTTGGCAGGTGGTTCAGGCTTGGCCGGCAGGTGGTTCCAGACTGTCCAGGACGTGTTTCCAGCTTCTCCGGCAGGTGGTTCTGGTACTTCTGAGAGGTGGTTCCGCGATGGCTGGCAGGTGATTCCGGACCGTCCCCCAGGTGGTTCTGGCATAGCCAGCAGTTGATATTGGCCTGTCCGGCAGGTGGTTCCAGCGAGTCGACCAGGTGGCTCCGGCATGCTCGGCAGGTGGTTCCGGTCTGTCCGGTAGGTGATTCCGGCGTGTCCGGCACGTGCTTCCGGCACGTCTGAGAGGTGGTTCCGGCATGCGCGACAGGTGATTTCGGAGTGTCCGCCAGCTGGTTCTGGCGTACCCAGCAGGTGATTTTGGCGTGTCCGGCAGGTGTTTCTGGCGAGTCGAGCAGGTGGCTCCGGCATGCTCGGCAGGTGCTTCCGGCGTCTCCGGCACGTGGTTCTGGTGTGTCTGAGAGCTGGTTCCGGCATGTCCGGCAGATGATTCCGGAGTGTCCGCCAAGTGGTTCTGGCATACCCACCAGGTGATTTTGGCGTGTCAGGGAGATGGTCCCTGTGAGTCGAGCAGGTGGTTCCGGCATGCTCAGCAGGTGGTTCAGGCAGTTCTGGCAGGTGGTATCCGTCTGTTCGGGGTGTTGTTCCAGTATCTCATGAACACGTTTCTGGCACGCCTGAGATGTGGTTCCAGCCGGCCCGACAGGTGTTTCCGCAGTGTCTGCCAAGCGGTTCTGGCGTAGTTGGCAGGTGATTTTGGCATGACTGGCAGGTGGTTCCAGCAAGCCTGGCAGGTGATTCGAAAGTGGTCACCAACTGGTTGTGGCGTAGCCGGCACGTGATTTTTGCGTGATCGGCGGGTTGTTCAGGCGAGTAGAGCAGGTGGTTCCAATGTGCTTGGCAGGTGCTTCCGGCGTCTCCGGCACGTGTTTCTGGCACATCTGACAGGTGGTTCCGGCATGCCCGAAAGGTGATTCCGGTCTGTCCGGTAGGTGGTTCCAGCCTGCACGGCATGTGGTTCTGGTACGTCTCAGAGGTGGTTGCGCATGCCCAACAGGTGATTCCAGACTGTCCGCAACATGGTTCTGGCACGTCTGAGAGGTGGTTCCGGCATGCCCGGCAGGTCATCCCAGAGAGTCCTCCAAGTGGTTCTGGCATAACACGCAGGTGATTTTGGCGTGTCTGGCAGGTTGTTCCGTTGTGCTTGGCAGGTGGTTCAGGCTTGGCCGGCAGGTGGTTCCAGACTGTCCAGGACGTGTTTCCAGCTTCTCCGGCAGGTGGTTCTGGTACGTCTGAGAGGTGGTTCCGCCATGGCTGGCAGGTGATTCCGGACCGTCCCCCAGGTGGTTCTGGCATAGCCAGCAGTTAATATTGGCCTGTCCGGCAGGTGGTTCCAGCGAGTCGAACAGGTGGCTCCGGCGTGCTCGGCAGGTGGTTCCGGTCTGTCCGGTAGGTGATTCCGGCGTGTCCGGCACGTGCTTCCGGCACGTCTGAGAGGTGGTTCCGACATGCGCGACAGGTGATTTCGGAGTGTCCGCCAGGTGGTTCTGGCGTACCCGGCAGGTGATTTTGGCGTGTCCGGCAGGTGTTTCTGGCGAGTCGAGCAGGTGGCTCCGGCATGCTCGGCAGGTGCTTCCGGCGTCTCCGGCACGTGGTTCTGGTGTGTCTGAGAGCTGGTTTCGGCATGTCCAGCAGATGATTCCGGAGTGTCCGCAAGTGGTTCTGGCATACCCGGCTGATGATTTGGGCATGTCAGGTAGGTGGTTCCGGCGAGTCGAGCAGGTGGCTCTGGCGTGCTCGGCAGGTTGTTCAGACGGGTCTGGCAGGTGTTTTCCGTCTGTTCGGGATGTGGTTCCAGCATCTCATGCACATGGTTCTGGCACGTCTGAGATGTGGTTCCGGCCGGCCCGACAGGTGTTTCCACAGTGTCCGCCAAGTGGTACTGGCGTAGTTGGCAGGTGATTTTGGCATGACCGGCAGGTGGTTCCAGCAAGCCCGGCAGGTGATTCCGAAGTGTTCCCCAACTGGTTGTGGCGTAGCCAGCAGGTGATTTTTGCGTGTCCGGCAGGTGGTTCTGGCGAGTCGAGCAGGTGGTTCCGGCGTGCTCGGCAGGTGCTTCCGGGGTCATTGGCACGTGGTTCTGGCATATCTGAGAGGTGGTTCCGGCATGCCCGGCAGGTGATTCCGGAGTGTTCGCCAAGTGTTTCCGGCGTAGCCGGCAGGTGATTTTGCATGTCCAGCGGTCGTTCCGGCGGGTCGAGCCGGTGGTTCCTGCGTGTCCGGCAGGTGGTTCCGGTCTGTCTGGCAGGTGGTTCTGTGGTGTCCGGCACGAGGTTCAGTCTGAGAGGCTGTGCCGGCATGCCCCTCACGTGATTCCGGCTTGTCCCCGAAGTGGTGCTGGTGTAGCGGGCAGGTGATTTTGGCGTGTCCGGCAGGTGGTTCAGGCGAGTTGAGCAGGTGGTTGCGACGTGCTCGGCAGGTGCTTCCGGCGTCTCCGGCACGTGTTTCTGGCACAACTGACTGGTGGTTCCGGCATGCCCAAAAGTTGATTCCGGTCTGTCCGGTAGGTGGTTCCAGCGTGCACGGCACGTGGTTCTGGTACGTCTCAGAGGTGGTTGCGTATGCCCAACAGGTGATTCCGGACTGTCCGCCACGTGCTTCTGGCACGTCTGAGAGGCGGTTCCAACATGCCTGGCAGGTCATTTCGGAGAGTCGTCCAAGTGGTTCTGGCGTAGCCCGCAGGTGATTTTGGCGTGTCCTGCAGGTGGTTCCGCTGTGCTCGGCAGGTGGCTCAGGCATGGCCGTCACGTGGTTCCAGGCTGTCCAGGACGTGTTTCCAGCTTCTCCGGCAGGTGGTTCTGGTACGTCTGAGAGGTGGTTCCGCCATGGCTGGCAGGTGATCCCGGACTGTCCCCCAGGTGGTTCTGGCATAGCCAGCAGTTGATATTGGACTGTCCGGCAGGTGGTTCCAGCGAGTCGAACAGGTGGCTCCAGAGTTCTTGGCAGGTGGTTCCGGTCTGTCCGGTAGGTGTTTCCGGCGTGTCTGGCACGTGCTTCCGGCACGTCTGAGAGGTGGTTCCGGCATGCGCGGCAGGTGATTCCGGAGTGTCCGCCAGGTGCTTCTGGCGTACCCGGCAGGTGATTTTGGCGTGTCCGGCAGGTGTTTCTGGCGAGTCGAGCAGGTGGCTCCGGCATGCTCGGCAGGTGCTTCCGGCGTCTCCGGCTCTTGGTTCTGATGTGTCTGAGACCTGGTTCCGGCATGTCCGGCAGATGATTCCGGAGTGTCCGCCAAGTGGTTCTGGCATACCCAGCAGGTGATTTTTGCGTGTCAGGGAGGTGGTACCGGTGAGTCGAGCAGGTGGTTCCGGCGTGCTCAGCAGGTGGTTCAGGCGGTTCTTTCAGGTGGTATCCGTCTGTTCGGGGTGTGGTTCCAGCATCTCATGAACACGTTTCTGGCACGTCTGAGATGTGGTTCCAGCCGGCCCGACAGGTGTTTCTGCAGTTTCCGCCAAGCGGTTCTGGCGTAGTTGGCAGGTGATTTTGGCATGACTGGCAGGTGGTTCCAGCAAGCCTGGCAGGTGATTCCAAAGTGTTCACCAACTGGTTGTGGCGTAGCCGGCAGGTGATTTTTGCGTGATCGGCAGGTGGTTCTGGCGAGTCGAGCAGGTGGTTCCGGCGTGCTCGGCTGGTGCTTCCGGGGTCATTGGCACGAGGTTCTGGCATGTCTGAGAGGTGGTTCCTGCATGCCCGGCAAGTGATTCCGGAGTGTTCGCCAAGTGGTTCTGGCCTAGTCGGCAGGTGATTTTGGCATGTCCGGCAGGTGGTTCAGGCGAGTTGAGCATGTGGTTCCAACGTGCTTGGCAGGTGCTTCCGGCGTCTCCGGCACGTGTTTCTGGCACATATGACAGGTGGTTCCGGCATGCCCGAAAGGTGATTCTGGTCTGTCCGGTAGGTGGTTCCAGCCTGCACGGCATGTGGTTCTGGTACGTCTCAGAGGTGGTTGCGCATGCCCAACAGGTGATTCCAGACTGTCCGCCACATGGTTCTGGCACGTCTGAGAGGTGGTTCCGGCATGCCCGGCAGGTCATCCCAGAGAGTCCTCCAAGTGGTTCTGGCATAACACGCAGGTGATTTTGGCGTGTCTGGCAGGTTGTTCCGTTGTGCTTGGCAGGTGGTTCAGGCTTGGCCGGCAGGTGGTTCCAGACTGTCCAGGACGTGTTTCCAGCTTCTCCGGCAGGTGGTTCTGGTACGTCTGAGAGGTGGTTCCGCCACGGCTGGCAGGTGATTCCGGACCGTCCCCCAGGTGGTTCTGGCATAGCCCGCAGTTGATATTGGCCTGTCCGGCAGGTGGTTCCAGCGAGTCGAACAGGTGGCTCCGGCGTGCTCGGCAGGTGGTTCCGGTCTGTCCGGTAGGTGATTCCAGCGTGTCCGGCACGTGCTTCCGGCACGTCTGAGAGGTGGTTCCGGCATGTCCGGCAGATGATTCCAGAGTGTCCGCCAAGTGGTTCTGGCATACCCAGCAGGTGATTTTGGCGTGTCAGGGAGGTGGTACCTGTGAGTCGAGCAGGTGGTTCCGGCGTGCTCAGCAGGTGGTTCAGGCTGTTCTGGCAGGTGGTATCCGTCTGTTCGGGGTGTGGTTCCAGCATCTCATGAACGCGTTTCTGGCACGTCTGAGATGTGGTTCCAGCCGGCCCGACAGGTGTTTCCGCAGTGTCCGCCAAGAGGTTCTGGCGTAGTTGGCAGGTGATTTTGGCATGACTGGCAGGTGATTCCAGCAAGCCTGGCAGGTGATTCCAAAGTGTTCACCAACTGGTTGTGGCGTAGCCGGCAGGTGATTTTTGCGTGATCGGCAGGTGGTTCTGGCGAGTCGAGCAGGTGGTTCTGGCGTGCTCGGCTGGTGCTTCCGGGGTCATTGGCACGGGGTTCTGGCATGTCTGAGAGGTGGTTCCTGCATGTCCGGCAGATGATTCTGGAGTGTCCGCCAAGTGGCTCTGGCATACCCGGCTGGTGATTTGGGCATGTCAGGTAGGTGGTTCCGGCGAGTCGAGCAGGTGGCTCCGGCGTGCTCGGCAGGTTGTTCAGACGGGTCTGGCAGGTGTTTTCCGTCTGTTCGGGGTGTGGTTCCAGCATCTCATGCACATGCTTCTGGCACGTCTGAGATGTGGTTCCGGCCGGCCCGACAGGTGTTTCCACAGTGTCCGCCAAGTGGTACTGGCGTACTTGGCAGGTGATTTTGGCATGACCGGCAGGTGGTTCCAGCAAGCCCGGCAGGTGATTCCGAAGTGTTCCCCAACTGGTTGTGGCGTAGCCGGCAGGTGATTTTTGCGTGATCGGCAGGTGGTTCTCGCGAGTCGAGCAGGTGGTTCTGCCGTGCTCGGCTGGTGCTTCCGGGGTCATTGGCACGAGGTTCTGGCATGTCTGAGAGGTGGTTCCTGCATGCCCGGCAAGTGATTCCGGAGTGTTCGCCAAGTGGTTCTGGCCTAGTCGGCAGGTGATTTTGGCATGTCCGGCAGGTGGTTCAGGCGAGTTGAGCAGGTGGTTCCAACGTGCTTGGCAGGTGCTTCCGGCGTCTCCGGCACGTGTTTCTGGCACATCTGACAGGTGGTTCCGGCATGCCCGAAAGGTGATTCCGGTCTGTCCGGTAGGTGGTTCCAGCCTGCACGGCATGTGGTTCTGGTACGTCTCAGAGGTGGTTGCGCATGCCCAACAGGTGATTCCAGACTGTCCGCCACATGGTTCTGGCAGGTCTGAGAGGTGGTTCCGGCATGCCCGGCAGGTCATCCCAGAGAGTCGTCCAAGTGGTTCTGGCATAACACGCAGGTGATTTTGGCGTGTCTGGCAGGTTGTTCCGTTGTGCTTGGCAGGTGGTTCAGGCTTGGCCGGCAGGTGGTTCCAGACTGTCCAGGACGTGTTTCCAGCTTCTCCGGCAGGTGGTTCTGGTACGTCTGAGAGGTGGTTCCGCCACGGCTGGCAGGTGATTCCGGACCGTCCCCCAGGTGGTTCTGGCATAGCCAGCAGTTGATATTGGCCTGTCCGGCAGGTGGTTCCAGCGAGTCGAACAGGTGGCTCCGGCGTGCTCGGCAGGTGGTTCCGGTCTGTCCGGTAGGTGTTTCCAGCTTCTCCGGCAGGTGGTTCTGGTACGTCTGAGAGGTGGTTCCGCCATGGCTGGCAGGTGATCCCGGACTGTCCCCCAGGTGGTTCTGGCATAGCCAGCAGTTGATATTGGACTGTCCGGCAGGTGGTTCCAGCGAGTCGAACAGGTGGCTCCGGAGTTCTTGGCAGGTGGTTCCGGTCTGTCCGGTAGGTGTTTCCGGCGTGTATGGCACGTGCTTCCGGCACGTCTGAGAGGTGGTTCCGGCATGCGCGGCAGGTGATTCCGGAGTGTCCGCCAGGTGCTTCTGGCGTACCCGGCAGGTGATTTTGGCGTGTCCGGCAGGTGTTTCTGGCGAGTCGAGCAGGTGGCTCCGGCATGCTCGGCAGGTGCTTCCGGCGTCTCCGGCTCTTGGTTCTGATGTGTCTGAGACCTGGTTCCGGCATGTCCGGCAGATGATTCCGGAGTGTCCGCCAAGTGGTTCTGGCATACCCAGCAGGTGATTTTGGCGTGTCAGGGAGGTGGTACCGGTGAGTCGAGCAGGTGGTTCCGGCGTGCTCAGCAGGTGGTTCAGGCGGTTCTTTCAGGTGGTATCCGTCTGTTCGGGGTGTGGTTCCAGCATCTCATGAACACGTTTCTGGCACGTCTGAGATGTGGTTCCAGCCGGCCCGACAGGTGTTTCTGCAGTTTCCGCCAAGCGGTTCTGGCGTAGTTGGCAGGTGATTTTGGCATGACTGGCAGGTGGTTCCAGCAAGCCTGGCAGGTGATTCCAAAGTGTTCACCAACTGGTTGTGGCGTAGCCGGCAGGTGATTTTTGCGTGATCGGCAGGTGGTTCTGGCGAGTCGAGCAGGTGGTTCCGGCGTGCTCGGCTGGTGCTTCCGGGGTCATTGGCACGAGGTTCTGGCATGTCTGAGAGGTGGTTCCTGCATGCCCGGCAAGTGATTCCGGAGTGTTCGCCAAGTGGTTCTGGCCTAGTCGGCAGGTGATTTTGGCATGTCCGGCAGGTGGTTCAGGCGAGTTGAGCAGGTGGTGCCAACGTGCTTGGCAGGTGCTTCCGGCGTCTCCGGCACGTGTTTCTGGCACATCTGACAGGTGGTTCCGGCATGCCCGAAAGGTGATTCCGGTCTGTCCGGTAGGTGGTTCCAGCCTGCACGGCATGTGGTTCTGGTACGTCTCAGAGGTGGTTGCGCATGCCCAACAGGTGATTCCAGACTGTCTGCCACATGGTTCTGGCACGTCTGAGAGGTGGTTCCGGCATGCCCGGCAGGTCATCCCAGAGAGTCGTCCAAGTGGTTCTGGCATAACACGCAGGTGATTTTGGCGTGTCTGGCAGGTTGTTCCGTTGTGCTTGGCAGGTGGTTCAGGCTTGGCCGGCAGGTGGTTCCAGACTGTCCAGGACGTGTTTCCAGCTTCTCCGGCAGGTGGTTCTGGTACGTCTGAGAGGTGGTTCCGCCACGGCTGGCAGGTGATTCCGGACCGTCCCCCAGGTGGTTCTGGCATAGCCAGCAGTTGATATTGGCCTGTCCGGCAGGTGGTTCCAGCGAGTCGAACAGGTGGCTCCGGCGTGCTCGGCAGGTGGTTCCGGTCTGTCCGGTAGGTGATTCCAGCGTGTCTGGCACGTGCTTCCGGCACGTCTGAGAGGTGGTTCCGGCATGTCCGGCAGATGATTCCAGAGTGTCCGCCAAGTGTTTCCGGCGTAGCCGGCAGGCGATTTTGCATGTCCAGCGGTCATTCCGGCGGGTCGAGCCGGTGGTTCCGGCGTGTCCGGCAGGTGGTTCCGGTCTGTCCGGCAGGTGGTTCTGTGGTGTCCGGCACGAGGTTCAGTCTGAGAGGCTGTGTGGCATGCCCCTCACGTGATTCCGGCTTGTCCCCGAAGTGGTGCTGGTGTAGCGGGCAGGTGATTTTGGCGTGTCCGGCAGGTGGTTCAGGCGAGTTGAGCAGGTGGTTGCGACGTGCTCGGCAGGTGCTTCCGGCGTCTCCGGCACGTGTTTCTGGCACATCTGACTGGTGGTTCCGGCATGCCCAAAAGTTGATTCCGGTCTGTCCGGTAGGTGGTTCCGGCGTGCACGGCACGTGGTTCTGGTACGTCTCAGAGGTGGTTGCGTATGCCCAACAGGTGATTCCGGACTGTCCGCCACGTGCTTCTGGCACGTCTGAGAGGCGGTTCCAACATGCCTGGCAGGTCATTTCGGAGAGTCGTCCAAGTGGTTCTGGCGTAGCCCGCAGGTGATTTTGGCGTGTCCTGCAGGTGGTTCCGCTGTGCTCGGCAGGTGGTTCAGGCATGGCCGTCACGTGGTTCCAGGCTGTCCAGGACGTGTTTCCAGCTTCTCCGGCAGGTGGTTCTGGTACGTCTGAGAGGTGGTTCCGCCATGGCTGGCAGGTGATCCCGGACTGTCCCCCAGGTGGTTCTGGCATAGCCAGCAGTTGATATTGGACTGTCCGGCAGGTGGTTCCAGCGAGTCGAACAGGTGGCTCCGGAGTTCTTGGCAGGTGGTTCCGGCCTGTCCGGTAGGTGTTTCCGGCGTGTCTGGCACGTGCTTCCGGCACGTCTGAGAGGTGGTTCCGGCATGCGCGGCAGGTGATTCCGGAGTGTCCGCCAGGTGCTTCTGGCGTACCCGGCAGGTGATTTTGGCGTGTCCGGCAGGTGTTTCTGGCGAGTCGAGCAGGTGGCTCCGGCATGCTCGGCAGGTGCTTCCGGCGTCTCCGGCTCTTGGTTCTGATGTATCTGAGACCTGGTTCCGGCATGTCCGGCAGATGATTCCGGAGTGTCCGCCAAGTGGTTCTGGCATACCCAGCAGGTGATTTTGGCGTGTCAGGGAGGTGGTACCTGTGAGTCGAGCAGGTGGTTCCGGCGTGCTCAGCAGGTGGTTCAGGCGGTTCTGGCAGGTGGTATCCGTCTGTTCGGGGTGTGGTTCCAGCATCTCATGAACGCGTTTCTGGCACGTATGAGATGTGGTTCCAGCCGGCCCGACAGGTGTTTCCGCAGTGTCCGCCAAGCGGTTCTGGCGTAGTTGGCAGGTGATTTTGGCATGACTGGCAGGTGGTTCCAGCAAGCCTTGCAGGTGATTCCAAAGTGTTCACCAACTGGTTGTGGCGTAGCCGGCAGGTGATTTTTGCGTGATCGGCAGGTGGTTCTGGCGAGTCGAGCAGGTGGTTCCGGCGTGCTCGGCTGGTGCTTCCGGGGTCATTGGCACGGGGTTCTGGCATGTCTGAGAGGTGGTTCCTGCATGTCCGGCAGATGATTCTGGAGTGTCCGCCAAGTGGCTCTGGCATACCCGGCTGGTGATTTGGGCATGTCAGGTAGGTGGTTCCGGCGAGTCGAGCAGGTGGCTCCGGCGTGCTCGGCAGGTTGTTCAGACGGGTCTGGCAGGTGTTTTCCGTCTGTTCGGGGTGTGGTTCCAGCATCTCATGCACATGCTTCTGGCACGTCTGAGATGTGGTTCCGGCCGGCCCGACCGGTGTTTCCACAGTGTCCGCCAAGTGGTACTGGCGTACTTGGCAGGTGATTTTGGCATGACCGGCAGGTGGTTCCAGCAAGCCCGACAGGTGATTCCGAAGTGTTCCCCAACTGGTTGTGGCGTAGCCGGCAGGTGATTTTTGCGTGTCCGGCAGGTGGTTCTGGCGAGTCGAGCAGGTGGTTCCGGCGTGCTCGGCAGGTGCTTCTGGTGTCATTGGCACGTGGTTCTGGCATATCTGAGAGGTGGTTCCGGCATGCCCGGCAGGTGATTCCGGAGTGTTCGCCAAGTGTTTCCGGCGTAGCCGGCAGGTGATTTTGCATGTCCAGCGGTCGTTCCGGCGGGTCGAGCCGGTGGTTCCGGCGTGTCAGCCAGGTGGTTCCGGTCTGTCCGGCAGGTGGGTCTGTGGTGTCCGGCACGAGGTTCAGTCTGAGAGGCTGTGCCGGCATGCCCCTCACGTGATTCCGGCTTGTCCCCGAAGTGGTGCTGGTGTAGCGGGCAGGTGATTTTGGCGTGTCCGGCAGGTGGTTCAGGCGAGTTGAGCAGGTGGTTGCGACGTGCTCGGCAGGTGCTTCCGGCGTCTCCGGCACGTGTTTCTGGCACATCTGACTGGTGGTTCCGGCATGCCCAAAAGTTGATTCCGGTCTGTCCGGTAGGTGGTTCCGGCGTGCACGGCACGTGGTTCTGGTACGTCTCAGAGGTGGTTGCGTATGCCCAACAGGTGATTCCGGACTGTCCGCCCCGTGCTTCTGGCACGTCTGAGAGGCGGTTCCAACATGCCCGGCAGGTCATTTCGGAGAGTCGTCCAAGTGGTTCTGGCGTAGCCCGCAGGTGATTTTGGCGTATCCGGCAGCTGGTTCTGCCGTGCTCGGCAGGTGGTTCAGGCATGGCCGTCACGTGGTTCCAGTCTGTCCAGGACGTGTTTCCAGCTTCTCTGGCAGAGGGTTCTGGTACGTCTGAGAGGTGGTTCCGCCATGGATGGCAGGTGATCCCGGACTGTCCCCCAGGTGGTTCTGGCATAGCCAGCAGTTGATATTGGCCTGTCCGGCAGGTGTTTCCAGCGAGTCGAACAGGTGTCTCCGGCGTGCTCGGCAGGTGGTTCCGGTCTGTCCGGTAGGTGATTCCGGCGTGTCCGGCACGTGCTTCCGGCACGTCTGAGAGTTGGTTCCGGCATGCGCGACAGGTGATTTCGGAGTGTCCGCCAGGTGGTTCTGGCGTACCCGGCAGTTGATTTTGGCGTGTCCGGCAGGCGTTTCTGGCGAGTCGAGCAAGTGGCTCCGGCATGCTCGGCAGGTGCTTCCGGCGTCTCCGGCTCGTGGTTCTCGTGTGTCTGAGAGCTGGTTCCGGCATGTCCGGCAGATGATTCCGGAGTGTCCGCCAAATGGTTCTGGCTTACCCGGCTGGTGATTTGGGCACGTCAGGTAGGTGGTTCCGGCGAGTCGAGCAGGAGGCTCCGGCGTGCTCGGCAGGTTGTTCAGACGGGTCTGGCAGGTGTTTTCCGTCTGTTCGGGGTGTGGTTCCAGCATCTCATGCACATGGTTCTGGCACGTCTGAGATGTGGTTCCGGCCGGCCCGACAGGTGTTTCCACAGTGTCCGCCAAGTGGTACTGGCGTAGTTGGCAGGTGATTTTGGCTTGACTGGCAGGTGGTTCCAGCAAGCCCGGCAGGTGATTCCGAAGTTTTCCCCAACTGGTTGTGGCGTAGCCGGCAGGTGATTTTTGCGTGTCCGGCAGGTGGTTCTGGCGAGTCGAGCAGGTGGTTCCGGCGTGCTCGGCAGGTGCTTCCGGGGTCATTGGCACGTGGTTCTGGCATATCTGACAGGTGGTTCCGGCAGGCCCAGCCGGTGATTCCGGAGTGTTCGCCAAGTGTTTCCGGCGTAGCCGGCAGGCGATTTTGCATGTCCAGCGGTCATTCCGCCGGGTCGAGCCGGTGGTTCCGGCGTGTCCGGCAGGTGGTTCCGGTCTGTCCGGCAGGTGGTTCTGTGGTGTCCGGCACGAGGTTCAGTCTGAGAGGCTGTGTGGCATGCCCCTCACGTGATTCCGGCTTGTCCCCGAAGTGGTGCTGGTGTAGCGGGCAGGTGATTTTGGCGTGTCCGGCAGGTGGTTCAGGCGAGTTGAGCAGGTGGTTGCGACGTGCTCGGCAGGTGCTTCCGGCGTCTCCGGCACGTGTTTCTGGCACATCTGACTGGTGGTTCCGGCATGCCCAAAAGTTGATTCCGGTCTGTCCGGTAGGTGGTTCCGGCGTGCATGGCACGTGGTTCTGGTACGTCTCAGAGGTGCTTGCGTATGCCCAACAGGTGATTCCGGACTGTCCGCCACGTGCTTCTGGCACGTCTGAGAGGTGGTTCCAACATGCCCGGCAGCTCATTTCGGAGAGTCGTCCAAGTGGTTCTGGCGTAGCCCGCAGGTGATTTTGGCGTGTCCGGCAGGTGGTTCCGCCGTGCTCGGCAGGTGGTTCAGGCATGGCCGTCACGTGGTTCCAGTCTGTCCAGGACGTGTTTCCAGCTTCTCCAGCAGGTGGTTCTTGTACGTCTGAGAGGTGGTTCCGCCATGGCTGGCAGGTGATCCCGGACTGTCCCAAAGGTGGTTCTGGCATAGCCAGCAGTTGATATTGGCCTGTCCGGCAGGTGGTTCCAGCGAGTCGAACAGGTGGCTCCGGCGTGCTCGGCAGGTGGTTCCGGTCTGTCCGGTAGGTGATTCCGGCGTGTCCGGCACGTGCTTCCGGCACGTCTGAGAGGTGGTTCCGGCATGCGCGGCAGGTGATTCCGTAGTGTCCGCCAGGTGGTTCTGGCATACCCGGCAGGTGATTTTGGCGTGTCCGGCAGGTGTTTCTGGCGAGTCGAGCAGGTGGCTCCGGCATGCTCGGCAGGTGCTTCCGGCGTCTCCGGCACTTGGTTCTGATGTGTCTGAGACCTGGTTCTGGCATGTCCGGCAGATGATTCCAGAGTGTCCACCAAGTGGTTCTGGCATACCCAGCAGGTGATTTTGGCGTGTCAGGGAGGTTGTACCAGTGAGTCGAGCAGGTGGTTCCGGCGTGCTCAGCAGGTGGTTCAGGTGGTTCTGGCAGGTGGTATCCGTCTGTTCGGGGTGTGGTTCCAGCATCTCATGAACACGTTTCTGGCACGTCTGAGATGTGGTTCCAGCCGGCCCGACAGGTGTTTCCGCAGTGTCCGCCAAGCGGTTCTGGCGTAGTTGGCAGGTGATTTTGGCATGACTGGCAGGTGGTTCCAGCAAGCCTGGCAGGTGATTCCAAAGTGTTCACCAACTGGTTGTGGCGTAGCCGGCAGGTGATTTTTGCGTGATCGGCAGGTGGTTCTGGCGAGTCGAGCAGGTGGTTCCGGCCTGCTCGGCTGGTGCTTCCGGGGTCATTGGCACGGGGTTCTGGCATTTCTGACAGGTGGTACCTGCATGCCCGGCAAGTGATTCCGGAGTGTTCGCCAAGTGGTTCTGGCATAGTCGGCAGGTGATTTTGGCATGTCCGGCAGGTGGTTCAGGCGAGTTGAGCAGGTGGTTCCAACGTGCTTGGCATGTGCTTCCGGCATCTCCGGCACGTGTTTCTGGCACATCTGACAGGTGGTTCCGGCATGCCCGAAAGGTGATTGCGGTCTGTCCGGTAGGTGGTTCCAGCCTGCACGGCATGTGGTTCTGGTACGTCTCAAGGTGGTTGCGCATGCCCAACAGGTGATTCCGGACTGTCCGCCACATGGTTCTGGCACGTCTGAGAGGTGGTTCCGGCATGCCCGTCAGGTCATCCCAGAGAGTCCTCCAAGTGTTTCTGGCATAACACGCAGGTGATTTTGGCGTGTCTGGCAGGTTGTTCCGTTGTGCTTGGCAGGTGGTTCAGGCTTGGCCGGCAGGTGGTTCCAGACTGTCCAGGACGTGTTTCCAGCTTCTCCGGCAGGTGGTTCTGTTACGTCTGAGACGTGGTTCCGCCATGGCTGGCAGGCGATTCCGGACCGTCCCCCAGGTGGTTCTGGCATAGCCAGCAGTTGATATTGGCCTGTCCGGCAGGTGTTTCCAGCGAGTCGAACAGGTGTCTCCGGCGTGCTCGGCAGGTGGTTCCGGTCTGTCCGGTAGGTGATTCCGGCGTGTCCGGCACGTGCTTCCGGCACGTCTGAGAGGTGGTTCCGGCATGCGCGACAGGTGATTTCGGAGTGTCCGCCAGGTGGTTCTGGCGTACCCGGCAGTTGATTTTGGCGTGTCCGGCAGGCATTTCTAGCGAGTCGAGCAAGTGGCTCCGGCATGCTCGGCAGGTGCTTCGGGCGTCTCCGGCACGTGGTTCTGGTGTGTCTGAGAGCTGGTTCCGGCATGTCCGGCAGATGATTCCGGAGTGTTCTCCAAGTGGTTCTGGCTTACCCGGCTGGTGATTTGGGCACGTCAGGTAGGTGGTTCCGGCGAGTCGAGCAGGTGGCTCCGGCGTGCTCGGCAGGTTGTTCAGACGGGACTCGCAGGTGTTTTCCGTCTGTTCGGGGTGTGGTTCCAGCATCTCATGCACATGGTTCTGGCACGTCTGAGATGTGGTTCCGGCCGGCCCGACAGGTGTTTCCACAGTGTCCGCCAAGTGGTACTGGCGTAGTTGGCAGGTGATTTTGGCATGACCGGCAGGTGGTTCCAGCAAGCCCGGCAGGTGATTCCGAAGTTTTCCCCAACTGGTTGTGGCGTAGCCGGCAGGTCATTTTTGCGTGTCCGGCAGGTGGTTCTGGCGAGTCGAGCAGGTGGTTCCGGCGTGCTCGGCAGGTGCTTCCGGGGTCATTGGCACGTGGTTCTGGCATATCTGAGAGGTGGTTCCGGCATGCCCTTCAGGTGATTCCGTAGTGTTCGACAAGTGTTTCCGGCGTAGCCGGCAGGTGATTTTGCATGTCCGGCGGTCGTTCCGGCGGGTCGAGCCGGTGGTTCCGGCGTGTCCGGCAGGTGGTTGCGGTCTGTCCGGCAGGTGGTTCTGTGGTGTCCGGCACGAGGTTCAGTCTGAGAGGCTGTGCCGGCATGCCCCTCACGTGATTCCGGCTTGTCCCCGAAGTGGTGCTGGTGTAGCGGGCAGGTGATTTTGGCGTGTCCGGCAGGTGGTTCAGGCGAGTTGAGCAGGTGGTTGCGACGTGCTCGGCAGGTGCTTCCGGCGTCTCCGGCACGTGTTTCTGGCACATCTGACTGGTGGTTCCGGCATGCCCAAAAGTTGATTCCGGTCTGTCCGGTAGGTGGTTCCGGCGTGCACGGCACGTGGTTCTGGTCCGTCTCACAGGTGGTTGCGTATGCCCAACAGGTGATTCCGGACTGTCCGCCACGTGCTTCTGGCACGTCTGAGAGGTGGTTCCAACATGCCCGGCAGGTCATTTCGGAGAGTCGTCCAAGTGGTTCTGGCGTAGCCCGCAGGTGATTTTGGTGTGTCCGGTAGGTGGTTCCGCCATGCTCGGCAGGTGGTTCAGGCATGGCCGTCACGTGGTTCCAGTCTGTCCAGGACGTGTTTCCAGCTTCTCCGGCAGGTGGTTCTGGTACGTCTGAGAGGTGGTTCTGCCATGGCTGGCAGGTGATCCCGAACTGTCCCCCAGGTGGTTCTGCCATAGCCAGCAGTTGATATTGGCCTGTCCGGCAGGTGGTTCCAGCGAGTCGAACAGGTGGCTCCGGCGTTCTTGGCAGGTGGTTCCGGTCTGTCCGGTAGGTGTTTCCGGCATGTCTGGCACGTGCTTCCGGCACGTCTGAGAGGTGGTTCCGGCATGCACGACAGGTGATTCCGGAGTGTCCGCCAGGTGGTTCTGGCGTACCCGGCAGGTGATTTTTGCGTGTCCGGCAGGTGTTTCTGGCGAGTCGAGCAGGTGGCTCCGGCATGCTCGGCAGTTGCTTCCGGCGTCTCCGGCACTTGGTTCTGGTGTGTCTGAGAGCTGGTTCCGGCATGTCCGGAAGATGATTCCGGAGTGTCCGCCAATTGGTTCTGGCATACCCAGCAGGTGATTTTGGCGTGTCAGGGAGGTGGTACCGGTGAGTCGAGCAGGTGGTTCCGGCGTGCTCAGCAGGTGGTTCAGGCGGTTCTGGCAGGTGGTATCCGTCTGTTCGGGGTGTGGTTCCAGCATCTCATGAACACGTTTCTGGCACGTCTGAGATGTGGTTCCAGCCGGCCCGACAGGTGTTTCCGCAGTGTCCGCCAAGCGGTTCTGGCGTAGTTGGCAGGTGATTTTGGCATGACTGGCAGGTGGTTCCAGCAAGCCTGGCAGGTGATTCCAAAGTGTTCACCAACTGGTTGTGGCGTAGCCGGCAGGTGATTTTTGCGTGATCGGCAGGTGGTTCTGGCGAGTCGAGCAGGTGGCTCCGGCATGCTCGGCAGGTGCTTCCGGCGTCTCCGGCACGTGGTTCTGGTGTGTCTGAGAGCTGGTTCCGGCATGTCCGGCAGATGATTCCCGAGTGTCCGCCAAGTGGTTCTGGCATACCCGGCTGGTGATTTGGGCATGTCAGGTAGGTGGTTCCGGGGAGTCGAGCAGCTGGCTCCGGCGTGCTCGGCAGGTTGTTCAGACGGGTCTGGCAGGTGTTTTCCGTCTGTTCGGGGTGTGTTTCCAGCATCTCATGCACATGGTTCTGGCACGTCTGAGATGTGGTTCCGGCCGGCCCGACAGGTGTTTCCACAGTGTCCACCAAGTGGTACTGGCGTAGTTGGCAGTAGATTTTGGCATGACCGGCAGGTGGTTCCAGCAAGCCCGGCAGGTGATTCCGAAGTGTTCCCCAACTGGTTGTGGCGTAGCCGGCAGGTGATTTTTGCGTGTCCGGCAGGTGGTTCTGGCGAGTCGAGCAGGTGGTTCCGGCGTGCTCGGCAGGTGCTTCCGGGGTCATTGGCACGTGGTTCTGGCATATCTGAGAGGTGGTTCCGGCATGCCCGGCAGGTGATTCCGGAGTGTTCGCCAAGTGTTTCCGGCGTAGCCGGCAGGTGATTTTGCATGTCCGGCGGTGGCTCCGGCGGGTCGAGCCGGTGGTTCCGGCGTGTCCGGCAGGTGGTTCCGGTCTGTCCGGCAGGTGGTTCTGTGGTGTCCGGCACGAGGTTCAGTCTGAGAGGCTGTGCCGGCATGCCCCTCACGTGATTCCGGCTTGTCCCCGAAGTGGTGCTGGTGTAGCGGGCAGGTGATTTTGGCGTGTCCGGCAGGTGGTTCAGGCGAGTTGAGCAGGTGGTTGCGACGTGCTCGGCAGGTGCTTCCGGCGTCTCCGGCACGTGTTTCTGGCACATCTGACTGGTGGTTCGGGCATGCCCAAAAGTTGATTCCGGTCTGTCCGGTAGGTGGTTCCAGCCTGCACGGCACGTGGTTCTGGTACGTCTCAGAGGTGGTTGCGTATGCCCAACAGGTGATTCCGGACTGTCCGCCACGTGCTTCTGGCACGTCTGAGAGGTGGTTCCAACATGCCCGGCAGGTCATTTCGGAGAGTCGTCCAAGTGGTTCTGGCGTAGCCCGCAGGTGATTTTGGCGTGTCCGGCAGGTGGTTCCGCCGTGCTCGGCAGGTGGTTCAGGCATGGCCGTCACGTGGTTCCAGTCTGTCCAGGACGTGTTTACAGCTTCTCCGGCAGGTGGTTCTGGTACGTCTGAGAGGTGGTTCCGCCATGGCTGGCAGGTGATCCCGGACTGTCCCCCAGGTGGTTCTGGCATAGCCAGCAGTTGATATTGGCCTGTCCGGCAGGTGGTTCCAGCGAGTCGAACAGGTGGCTCCGGCGTTCTTGGCAGGTGGTTCCGGTCTGTCCGGTAGGTGTTTCCGGCGTGTCTGGCACGTGCTTCCGGCACGTCTGAGAGGTGGTTCCGTCATGCGCGACAGGTGATTCCGGAGTGTCCGCCAGGTGGTTCTGGCGTACCCGGCAGGTGATTTTGGCGTGTCCGGCAGGTGTTTCTGGCGAGTCGAGCAGGTGGCTCCGGCATGCTCGGCAGTTGCTTCCGGCGTCTCCGGCACTTGGTTCTGGTGTGTCTGAGAGCTGGTTCCGGCATGTCCGGAAGATGATTCCGGAGTGTCCGCCAATTGGTTCTGGCATACCCAGCAGGTGATTTTGGCGTGTCAGGGAGGTGGTACCGGTGAGTCGAGCAGGTGGTTCCGGCGTGCTCAGCAGGTGGTTCAGGCGGTTCTGGCAGGTGGTATCCGTCTGTTCGGGGTGTGGTTCCAGCATCTCATGAACACGTTTCTGGCACGTCTGAGATGTGGTTCCAGCCAGCCCGACAGGTGTTTCCGCAGTGTCCGCCAAGCGGTTCTGGCGTAGTTGGCAGGTGATTTTGGCATGACTGGCAGGTGGTTCCAGCAAGCCTGGCAGGTGATTCCAAAGTGTTCACCAACTGGTTGTGGCGTAGCCGGCAGGTGATTTTTGCGTGATCGGCAGGTGGTTCTGGCGAGTCGAGCAGGTGGCTCCGGCATGCTCGGCAGGTGCTTCCGGCGTCTCCGGCACGTGGTTCTGGTGTGTCTGAGAGCTGGTTCCGGCATGTCCGGCAGATGATTCCCGAGTGTCCGCCAAGTGGTTCTGGCCTACCCGGCTGGTGATTTGGGCATGTCAGGTAGGTGGTTCCGGGGAGTCGAGCAGCTGGCTCCGGCGTGCTCGGCAGGTTGTTCAGACGGGTCTGGCAGGTGTTTTCCGTCTGTTCGGGGTGTGTTTCCAGCATCTCATGCACATGGTTCTGGCACGTCTGAGATGTGGTTCCGGCCGGCCCGACAGGTGTTTCCACAGTGTCCACCAAGTGGTACTGGCGTAGTTGGCAGTAGATTTTGGCATGACCGGCAGGTGGTTCCAGCAAGCCCGGCAGGTGATTCCGAAGTGTTCCCCAACTGGTTGTGGTGTAGCCGGCAGGTGATTTTTGCGTGTCCGGCAGGTGGTTCTGGCGAGTCGAGCAGGTGGTTCCGGCGTGCTCGGCAGGTGCTTCCGGGGTCATTGGCACGTGGTTCTGGCATATCTGAGAGGTGGTTCCGGCATGCCCGGCAGGTGATTCCGGAGTGTTCGCCAAGTGTTTCCGGCGTAGCCGGCAGGTGATTTTGCATGTCCGGCGGTGGCTCCGGCGGGTCGAGCCGGTGGTTCCGGCGTGTCCGGCAGGTGGTTCCGGTCTGTCCGGCAGGTGGTTCTGTGGTGTCCGGCACGAGGTTCAGTCTGAGAGGCTGTGCCGGCATGCCCCTCACGTGATTCCGGCTTGTCCCCGAAGTGGTGCTGGTGTAGCGGGCAGGTGATTTTGGCGTGTCCGGCAGGTGGTTCAGGCGAGTTGAGCAGGTGGTTGCGACGTGCTCGGCAGGTGCTTCCGGCGTCTCCGGCACGTGTTTCTGGCACATCTGACTGGTGGTTCGGGCATGCCCAAAAGTTGATTCCAGTCTGTCCGGTAGGTGGTTCCAGCCTGCACGGCACGTGGTTCTGGTACGTCTCAGAGGTGGTTGCGTATGCCCAACAGGTGATTCCGGACTGTCCGCCACGTGCTTCTGGCACGTCTGAGAGGTGGTTCCAACATGCCCGGCAGGTCATTTCGGAGAGTCGTCCAAGTGGTTCTGGCGTAGCCCGCAGGTGATTTTGGCGTGTCCGGCAGGTGGTTCCGCCGTGCTCGGCAGGTGGTTCAGGCATGGCCGTCACGTGGTTCCAGTCTGTCCAGGACGTGTTTCCAGCTTCTCCGGCAGGTGGTTCTGGTACGTCTGAGAGGTGGTTCCGCCATGGCTGGCAGGTGATCCCGGACTGTCCCCCAGGTGGTTCTGGCATAGCCAGCAGTTGATATTGGCCTGTCCGGCAGGTGGTTCCAGCGAGTCGAACAGGTGGCTCCGGCGTTCTTGGCAGGTGGTTCCGGTCTGTCCGGTAGGTGTTTCCGGCGTGTCTGGCACGTGCTTCCGGCACGTCTGAGAGGTGGTTCCGTCATGCGCGACAGGTGATTCCGGAGTGTCCGCCAGGTGGTTCTGGCGTACCCGGCAGGTGATTTTGGCGTGTCCGGCAGGTGTTTCTGGCGAGTCGAGCAGGTGGCTCCGGGATGCTCGGCAGGTGCTTCCGGCGTCTCCGGCACTTGGTTCTGGTGTGTCTGAGAGCTGGTTCCGGCATGTCCGGAAGATGATTCTGGAGTTTCCGCCAAGTGGTTCTGGCATACCCACCAGGTGATTTTGGCGTGTCAGTGAGGTGGTACCGGTGAGTCGAGCAGTTGGTTCCGGCGTGCTCAGCAGGTGGTTCAGGCGGTTCTGGCAGGTGGTATCCGTCTGTTCGGGGTGTGGTTCCAGCATCTCATGAACACGTTTCTGGCACGTCTGAGATGTGGTTCCAGCCGGCCCGACAGGTGTTTCCGCAGTGTCCGCCAAGCGGTTCTGGCGTACTTGGCAGGTCATTTTGGCATGACTGGCAGGTGGTCCCAGCAAGCCTGGCAGGTGATTCCAAAGTGTTCACCAACTGGTTGTGGCGTAGCCGGCAGGTGATTTTTGCGTGTCCGGCAGGTGGTTTTGGCGAGTCGAGCAGGTGGTTCTGGCGTGCTCGGCTGGTGCTTCCGGGGTCATTGGCACGGGGTTCTGGCATGTCTGAGAGGTGGTACCTGCATGCCCGGCAAGTGATTCCGGAGTGTTCGCCAAGTGGTTCTGGCATAGTCGGCAGGTGATTTTGGCATGTCCGGCAGGTGGTTCAGGCGAGTTGAGCAGGTGGTTCCAACGTGCTTGGCAGGTGCTTCCGGCGTCTCTGGCACGTGTTTCTGGCACATCTGACAGGTGGTTCCGGCATGCCCGAAAGTTGATTCCGGTCTGTCCGGTAGGTGGTTCCAGCCTGCACGGCATGTGGTTCTGGTACGTCTCAGAGGTGGTTGCGCATGCCCAAGAGGTGATTCCGGACTGTCCGCCACATGGTTCTGGCACGTCTGAGAGGTGGTTCCAGCATGCCCGGCAGGTCATCCCGGAGAGTCCTCCAAGTGGTTGTGGAGTAGCCCGCAGGTGATTTTGGCGTGTCCGGCAGGTGGTTCCGTCGTGCTCGGCAGGTGGTTCAGGCGTGGCCGGCAGGTGGTTCCAGTCTGTCCAGTACGTGTTTCCAGATTGTCCGGCACGTGGTTCTGGTACGTCTGAGAGGTGGTTCCGCCATGGCTGGCAGGTGATTCCGGACTGTTCCCCAGGTGGTTCTCGCACAGCCAGCTGTTGATTTTGGCCTCTCTGGCAGGTGGTTCCGGCAAGGGGAGCAGGTGGCTCTGGTGTGCTCGGCAGGTGGTTCCGGCATGTCAGGCAGGTGGTTCCGGTCTGTCCCGTAGGTCGTTCCGGCATGTCCGGAACGTGCTTCTGGCACGTCTCAGAGGTGGTTCTGGCATGCCAGGCAGGTGATTCTGGAGTGTCGGTTAAGTGGTTCTGGTGTAGCCTGCAGTTCCTTTTGGCGTGTCCGGCACGATTTTCCTGCCAGTCGAGCAGGTTGTTCCGGCGTGTCAGGCAGGTGGTTCAAGTCTGTCCGGCAGGGTGTTCTGTGGTGTCCGGCACGAGGTTCTGGCACGTCTGAGAGATTGTGACGGCATGCCCTTCACGTGAGTCCGTCTTGTCTGCCAAGAGCTTCTCGTGTAGCAGGCAGGTGATTTTGGCGTGTCTGGCAGGTGTTTCTTGCGGGTCGAGCAGGTGGTTCCGGCGAGCTCGGCAGGTGGTTCCAGTCTGTCCAGGATGTGGTTCCAGCGTGTCCGGAACGTGGTTCTGTTACGTCTGAGAGGTGGTTCCTGCATGCCAGGCAGGTGATTTTGGACTGTCCGCCAGGTGTTTGTAGCATAGCCAGCTGTTGATTTTGGCCTGTCTGGCAGGTGATTCCGGCCTATCGAGCAGGCGGCTCCGGTGTGCTTGGCAGGTGGTTCCGGGATGTCTGGCAGGTGGTTCCGGTCTGTCCGGTAGGTGTTTCCAGCGTGTCCGACACGTCCTTCTGGCATGTCTAAGAGGTGGTGCCGGCATGCCCGGCAGGTTATTCCGGAGTGTCTGCCGGAGTGGTTCTGGCATAGCCAGCAGGTGATTTTGGCGTGTCCAGCAGGTGGTCCTCGGGAGTGGATCAGGTGGTTCGGCATACTCGGCAGGTGGTACCGGCGTGTCCAGAACATGGTTCTGGCAAATCTGAGAGGTGGTTCCGTCATGCCCGACCTGTGACTTCCGGAGTGTCCGCCAAGTGGTTCTGGCGTACTCGGCAGGTGATTTTGGCGGTGTCCGGCAGGTGTTTCTTGCGAGTCGAGCAGGTGGCTCAGGCATGCTCAGCAGGTGCTTCCGGCGTGTCCGGCATGTGGTTCTGGTGTGTCTGAGAGCTGGTTCTGGCATGTCCGGCAGATGATTTCGGAGTGTCCACAAAGTGGTTCTGGCATACCTGGCAGGTGATTTTGCCGTGTGCGGCAGGTGGTTCTGGCGAGTCGAGCAGGTGGTTCCGGCGTGTGCGGAGGTGGTTACGGTGTCTCCGGCAGGTGGTGCTGGGGTGTCCGCCACGTGCTTCTGGTACGTCTGAGAGGTGGTTCCAGCATGCCCGGCAGGTCATCCCGGAGAGTTCTCCAAGTGGTTCTGGTGTACCCTGCAGGTGATTTTGGCGTGTCCGGCAGGTGGTTCCAGTCTGTCCAGTAAGTGTTTCCAGCTTGTCCGGCACGTGGTTCTTGTACGTCTGAGAGGTGGTTCCGCCATGGCTGGCAGGTGATTCCGGACTGTCCCCCAGGTGGTTCTGGCATAGCCAGCAGTTGATATTGGCCTGTCCGGACGGTGGATCCGGCGAGTCGAGCAGGTGACTGTGGCGTGTTCAGCAGGTGGTTCCGGCGTGTCTGGCAGGTGGTTCCGTTCTGTCCGATAGGTCGTTCCGGCATGTCCGGCACGTGCTTCTGGAACGTGTGAGAGGTGGTTCTGGCATGCCAGGCAGGTGATTCTGGAGTGTCGGGTAAGTGGTTCTGGTGTAGCCGAAAGTTAGTTTTGGCATGTCCAGCACGTGGGTCGTGCGGTCGAGCAGGTGGTTCCGGAGTGCTCGGCAGGTGGTGCCAGTCTGTCCAGGACGTGGTTCCAGCGTGTCCGGATCGTGGTTCCGTTACATCTGAGAGGTGGTTCCTGCATGCACGGCAGGTCGCTTCCGGACTGTCCGCCAGATGGTTCTCGCATAGCCAGCTGTTGATTTTGGCCTCTCTGGCAGGTGCTTCCGGTGAGTCGAACAGGTGGCTCCGGCGTGCTCGGCAGGTGGTTCAGGCGGGTCTGGCAGGTGGTCTCCGTCTGTTTGGGTGTGGTTCCGCATCACACGCACAAGGTTCTGGCACGTCTGAGATGTAGTTCTGGCCGGCCCGACAGGTGTTTCCGCCGTGTCGACAAGTGGTTCTGGCGTAGTTGGCAGGTGATTTTGACATGACCGGCAGGTGGTTCCAGCAAGCCCGGCAGGTGATGGGGAAGTGTTCACCAACTGGTTGTGGCGAAGCCGGCAGGTGATTTTTGCATGACTGGCAGGTGGTTCTGGCGAGTCGAGCAGGTGGTTCCGGCATGCTCGGCAGGTGTCTTCTGGTGTCATTGGCACGTGGTTCTGGCATGTCTGAGAGGTGGTTCGGGCATGCCCGGCAGGTGATTCCGGAGTGTTTGCCAAGTGGTTCTGGTGTAGCCGGCAGGTGATTTTGCAAGTCTGGCAGTGGTTCCGGCGGGTCGAGCCGGTGGGTCCCGCGTGTCTGGCATGTGGTTCAGTGTGTCTGGCAGGTGGTTCTCAGGTGTCCGGCAGGAGGTTCTGGCACGTCTGTGAGGTTGTGCCGGCATGCCCTTCACGTGATTCTGGCTTGTGCCCCAAGTGGTTCTGGTGTAGCGGGCAGGTGATTTTGGTGTGTCCTGCAGGTGGGACCGGTGAGTCAAGCAGGTGGTTCCGGCGAGTGTTTCCTGTGGTTCCAGTCTGTCCGGGAGATGGTTCCGGCTTGTCCGGCACGTGCTTCTGGCACTTCTGAGAGGTTGTGCTTGCATGCCCGGAAGGTGATTCCGGAGTGTGGGACAAGTGGTTCTGGCGTAGCCGGCAGGTGATTTTCGCGTGTCCGGCAGGTGGTTCTGGTACGTCTCTGAGGTCGTTGCCCATCCCAAACAGGTGATTCCGGACTGTCTGCCACATGGTAATGGCAAGTCTGAGAGGTGGTTCCAGCATACCCGGCAGGTCATCCCGGAGAGTCCTCCAAGTGGTTCTGGAGTAGCCCGCAGGTGATTTTGGCGTGTCCGGCAGGTGGTTCCGTCCTGCTCGGCAGGTGGTTCAGGCGTGGCCGGCAGGTGGTTCCAGTCTGTCCAGTAAGTGTTTCCAGCTTGTGCGGCACGTGGTTCTGTTACGTCTGAGAGGTGGTTCCTGCATGCCAGGCAGGTGACTTTGGACTGTCCGCCAGGTGGTTATAGCATAGCCATCTGTTGATTTTGGCC